>NW_026779040.1:51479-75001 GCF_030144855.1 Hypanus sabinus
GGGTAGAGAGAGTGGGGGGAGAGATAGAGTTATTTGACGGACAATCGGATGTTATGAATTATTTGCAGCTTGTTCACTCTTCACAATGACACTCATAGACAGACCGAGCCACGATTGATTCGGTCAATGGAAGACACCAGCGAGTTTGTCGCAGGTTGAAACTTTCAGTAGCCCAAAAGGGGTGAGTTGAGATTGATCCAGAGTATTGATAAACGACTCTCACAAGTGCAGAAGCTGGAAGAATTTGCAGAGAAGAGAAGGGAATAAGGTTTGAAGCAGAAGGAGCCTAGTGACAAAGTGGTCACTGATTGGACTCTCTCTCTCTCTCTCTCTCTCTCTCTCTCTCTCTCTCTCTCTCTCTCTCTCTCTCTCTCTCTTTCTCTCTCTCTAAGTAGCCCGTAAGGGGTGAGTTAATTTCCATTCGCATATGAAAGTGTGATTGTCACATTGATAATCCACAGAGTGGGCTTTCTGGTGAGGGGGAGAACCTTCGTGAATACCACATGTGTGTTTACCCTTTTGTCTGGGTGTGGTGGCTCACTGAAGAAAGACACCCCTGTGGCAAATCACTGTCGGAGTTAGTTCGCATGTCGTGGAACTGGCTAAGTGGCTATCGCGGCTGTGTGCGATTGGGGTAACCTTGTGGTATCTACCGACGTGTCGTCCCTTGCCTGGGTGGTGGTTTCCTTGAAGGTGCTCCCCTTTTTGTGATAAGCTACTGTTGGTGATAATCCGTACGTGGACTCTGTGCGTCCTGCGGCCGCCAGAGCGGCAGGTCCCGTAGCTGAATTCGGGTGAGTTGAAAGGATATTCGTCGAAGATCACTGTCGGTGATGCTTCGTGTGTGCAGTGGAACAACTTCGGAGGTAAAGCACAGTGCTGTTGTTTTTTTGTACTGCTGTCGTGGAGTCTGCGGAATATGACGTAATTGTCTTCTCAGAACATTCGCCTTCGGATCACAAACATCTCGCATTAATTAACCCGTGCGTTTGAACCGAACTTTCTTACACACATCACTTACCACCTCAGCTTGAATAAGTTTGGGAACTTTATTTACACACCTATATATGCACCACACCGTTAACTCTTGATTTACCTGGTTTAAGTTACTATATTACATAGTTACTAATAAAACAGTGTTTTGTTAAGAGCAAAACCGGACTCCAGGTCTGTTCCATTGCTGCTGATACTTTTGTATATACCATCTTTCATATACCGTTTGGGTAGTCTCCAGCCTCTTGGTATGAACATCGAATTCTCCAACTTCCGGTAATTCCATCCCTCTCCCTTCCCCCATCCCAATTTCACTGCCCCTCCTCCAGCTGCCGAAAATCTCTCTCATGATCCTGCCTTCTTCTACTACCCATAGTGATTTCCCCTTACATTCCTTTCTCATCTTTCCTGCCTATCCCCTCCCTGCTTCCCCTCACCCCACCCCTTGATCTTTCCACTGATTGGTTTTTCACACGGAACTCACCAGCCGTCTCCTTCCCACTCTCCCCCCACCTTCTTTATGGGGCCCCTGCCCCATCCCTCTTCAGTCTTGACGAAGGGTCTCGGCCCGAACCCTTGACTACTCATTTCCACGGGTGCTCCCCGACCTGCTGATTTCCTCCAGCGTGTGGTACGTGTTACTTTTACAGGGTTGCGTGTCCGTGACACTCTGGTTTGTAGGAATCTGTATTATCGCCAGTGATGACAGAATTCATGGAAAAAGAGTCTGCGTGCCGGGCAAATAGTTTAGCTATGTTATGGATGATTGGCAGAAAGAGCCCTCGCCCATCTTTTTCTTCTCTCCGTTTCTCTCTTTTTCTCACTCTGTCTCTGAATCTGGCTCTCACTTCTTTTCCTCTTTCTTTCCGTCACTTCTTTCCTCTCTCTCTCTCTCTCTCTCTCTCTCTCTCTCTCTCTCTCTCTCTCTCTCTCTGAAGCCGGTCTGTGGCAGAGGACCGGTTCCAACTATGGCAGAGAGTCTCCATTTCTGCCCCCTTTCTTTCTACATCTCTCCACTGTCTCTCTCAAACTCACTCCTGCCTCTGTCCCTCTGAAAGTGCCCCTCTCCCTCTGAGCTCCAATTTACACAATGTATGTCGCCTTCTCTAATCCGCCGTTCCTTCTCCCTCTCTCCTTCTTTTCCGTGATAACGTGGCAAAACGAGAGTGAAGCACTTTGTCGACGTAACTGGGGTCTGAAGCAATAGCGTGTATTCCTGGGCAGAACGCCAAGACATCAGTCAGATATTAATGTAGGAAACTGCCACAGAAGCCCCGATGGAACGTAATATACAGAGGCACAGAAGGAGACGGACAACGAGGTGGTTGAGTAAATCATTACATTGAATATTTATTCTTCAACCACCCCACCCCCCGGCGTTTTTATTCCCCAGAAGATTTTCAAGCAGGAGTGATACGAGCACAAAGGGCTCGGGAGGGACGTGTAGTAGAGGACATCACGGCAGTGACAATCGTTTCCGGTACAAGTCATGAGGTGACAGAGACCTGGCAGTGCTCTGGCAACTTTGAGGGCAGGCCCACACTCTCCTGAGGGGTTTCCGTTCAACTCCAGACTTGCGTGCGATTTACCCATGCCCGTCCCCTGGCCCCAACGTTGCAAATAATTAGTCTCAGCCATCGCTCCCCATTACTGTCTGGCCTCTTGAGATGGGCAAATGCACTCTTCTGTCTGCAACCTAGAAGCATAGAATCACAGAAAACCTGCGGTACAATGCAGGCCCTTCGGCCCACAAAGCTGTGCCGGAACTGTCCTTACAACTACCTAGGATTACCCATAGCCTCTATTTTTCTGAGCTGCAGGTACCTATCCAGGAGTCTCATAAAAGACCCAAACGTTTCCGCCTCCACCATCGCCGCCGGCAGCCCATTCCGCCACTCTCTACGAAACGAAAACTTACAACGGACCTGGTTTGAATTCGCACTCCTCACCACCGCCCTAACCTAACCCCCACGGACGAATCATGATTCGAAAGTCATGAGGAATTCCCAAAACCTGACTCCACCCTGACACAGACCCGTCGAGAACGCTTTGAGTCAGGAAACAACAGGGTGATGACGTCCAGTGAATGAACCGAAGCTGACACTCCCCTGATAGTGAAAGGCTGGCTATATCTCAGAGAATTAGGAAATCAAGACAAAATAAACTCTCCAATCGGAAGAAGTGGGCTTGATGGTGGAGCTGGCTGGAACTTGTGCGTTCCCCCATTACGAGCTCACTCGATTCTAATTGCTTGACATACTCAAATTGCACTTTCGACTCAAGTTTCAGTCGACCAAAGGTGGCAGCGGGGGATGGGAGTCAGGGAGGTTTGGGTGGGAAGCCAAGTACGCAGAGTAGAGATCTTCACTGTGAAATCACTTGGAAACCAGAGGAACGGAAGTGATTTTGTTTACTGTGGAGCGGGCGTGTCGTCATGGTAACGGAAGCGTTTCAGACGCGAAGGGCAACGTGCTGCATTTGGCGCCCCCGGTTGTATCGCGTCAGGTGGGCAGGGTAATCCCGACTTCGCTCAACCAAAACATCCAGACTGATTTCCAGCAGGGGCACATTTTACTCTCCTTTTCTTTTCAATGATTCAGTTCCTTACCGATGTCACATAATGATGAAGACAATAAACTCGGTAATAAAAACTGGCCTGGTGTTCGAGTTGAGTCGGATTTGCCACGTTTCCGAAGAAATTAAAATTCAATTGCAAATGTCGAACAAATTCCAAGTTCGGCTGCCTGAGGGTGCCGGGCGGAACATCCCGGGTGGGAAGATGGACACTCGAAAGCCCGCGCTCACAAGTGAGTGCTCACGTCACGTAGGAGGCCCGATCGATTCACCGGCGCGACCCGTCGGCCGCATGCGCACTCGCTGCATTCTTACATTCGATCTCATGCATGGACCCTTCCCATCCTGTTCTTCTCGGTGTCCTGTTTTATACCGCCGCTCTGTCAAATCTGTGTGAGCTCAGAGCAGGCTTTGGTCCCCTCCTTGTATTGCCGCAAACACCAGCCACGTTTCGTTCTCCGATCGCACACATTCCTTGCTCCAAACTACCCACTGTGCCTCCTCTCATCCCTGGCAACCCCTTGCCCTGTCTTATTCTTTCTCACGCCTGTCCTCTATCACTCCCACTTTCCTTAACCGCGCCTCACCCTCAATTCCACTCCCTGCACTTGACGCTCTCTCCACCTCTCCCCCCCCACACACAGCCCCCCCCCGCCATTTCAGCCCTTCCCACAGCATCCTTCAACCCTTTCTGGCTCTTACTTCCTCTTCCCTCTTGACCTGCTTCATATCCGCCTCCTTTCACCTGGTTTCCATTTTCGCTTTCTGTCCCCGTCACTCACTTTCCCGATTCTTGCACAACCGCGCCATTTCTACTTCTCCGCCCTCCCGCTGTAGCACCACCGTCGCCACGTTTCTGAAACATGCTCAGCACCCTACCTATTCATTTCTAATCCATTTCCAAATGTATTCTAAGAGCTGCATTTGTCACGGTTCCAAACAGTTTTCCCTCTCTTGTCCATTACTTTTTCTCATTCTGCTCTCTAATACTTGCTCTTCCTGCACCCATTTCTCACTTTTTCATTGTCTCCTAGTTTCCCTTCCGCTGTCCAGCTCTTCTCTTTCACGACCAGCCCAGTCGCACCGCCGCCCGCATGCTTACCTCCGCGCTCACACCTCTTTGTCCACCTTCCTCTTGTTATACTTCCGGTCACAGCGCCTCCGCATTCTCCAATACACATCCCTCACTCCCTTCCTTTCGTACCGTCGCCGTGAAGCCCTCTCCCGTCACCTATTCTCACTCCTTTCCCTCAAATGCCCACCACCAACCGTGCAGATGTAAGCTCGCCCCCTCTTCAAAGGGGCAGAATATGTAAAACCTTTTCCGTCACGCCTCCCCAGGTCACTCCTTACTGTCCGAGTCCTGAACCCCTCGCCAGTAGAGCAGCTTCTCCGAGTTCGTTATGTGATGCGAGGTGACGAGACGCCGGTAGGTGCTGGCAGAATACGGTACCTTGTGGTAGAAGAACACGGGCTTTGAGTGGATTGGCACCGGATTTACCTTCAGCTCCGCGAGACGCAGCCCCACGTAGACGTCCTCCAGTTTGAACATCGGCGCGGTCCCGGAGAGGTTCCACACGCCGCAAGCCACGTCGGTGGACATGACGTAGCCGGTGCCGGAACAGAAAGGTGGGTAGGTTGCCCCAGGGTACTCCTCCTTGCTGATGTACCAACGGCTCCATTTCACGCGTGTAGGCTTGAAGTTTCTGAAAATGGCCCCGGTGGCGAAGCTGCTGCGGGGGGCGCGGGAGAGGAGCTCCAGCAGGTAGTCGGTATTCACAAACATGTCGGAGTCGGTCTTCATCACGAAGGCGGCGGAGGGACAGTAGCAGCAGAGCCACTCGAGACCCACCAGCACCTTGAGGGTCAGGTTGTAGTACGTGTCATCGAAATCACCCTGGATGATGTCCCGGTGCATATCACCCTCCCTTTGAATCCAATCCTGCTGACGCCTCCCGTGTCCCAGCACGAAATAGGTGACTGCCCGGGCTCCGCCAACCCACCGCTCACTCCCCCAGGTCTGGCGGATGACCGATCGAGCCTCGAACTGACCCGGGGAGCTGGTGACCAGTAGGACCAGGAAGGGGGCGCCTTCGTCGCAGCGGCTGGCGGGCCGCATCAAGAAGGGGATGCCTTTCTGCCGGAAGGGACAACGGGACGAAACGCCGCTGTGACTCCAATTACTGCTCCAGGCATATAGACAAACGATCAGGAAGACGAGGAAAGCGGCCTTGATGAATCGGTTGCCACGTAACGAGCTGACGGATATCCGTTTACATCCACAGAGAACTGCACGGAAACAGAACGATAAGACAATAAGACTTTTAAACATTATAAGGCTCCTTGACCTCTATCAACTCCTCTCTGTACTTTGTCCCTTTATACCTAAATATTTTTCTTTTGAATTTTTGACCATTTTGGGGGGAAAAAAAGTCTATTCCTTCAGCCAAGGTGTAAGACCATACACTACATTCCAGTTGTCATGTCTTTGCCCATTCTCCCAATCAGACCATGTCTTTTTGCAGACTGCAATGTTTTTCAGGACAACTGTCCACCTATCTATGCATCATCTGCAAACTTGGCCGGAAAGTAATTCATTCCGTCATCCATGTCGTTGACACATGACGGGTCAACAGCAGTGAACCCGAATAGGCACCATTTATTGACATCTTTCTCTACTGCCGGTCACCGTATTTTCTATCCAACGCACGCATCTTCCCTGCGACGGCATGAGTGCCGTGAATGCTCATCTGGTCAAAGACCTTCAGAAAATCCAAGGGAACTGCATCCATTCACTCATATTTTCCTATACTGCCTGTTGTTTCGTCAAAGATTTCTAACATGTTCTTCAGGACAACTTTTCCCCTGAGGAATCAATGCTGACCTTGGCCTACTTCATCATGCACTTCCACGTACCGCGAAGCCACATCCTCAGTAATTGACCACGGCATCTTCCCATCCACTGAATTTGGGATAACAGACCTATAATTTCCTTTCGCAGTCCCCATCCATCATTGAAGAATAGGTTTTTTTTTCATTTTTGTTTCCCTCACATCAGCTCGCTCACCTGTAGTCGAGGTTACCGGATCTCCAATTCTGTCTGCATCGTTAGCCATGGCGTTCAACGTTCGACTGTTTTGCTGCTTTGAAACAAAAGTTATCAACGTGAGTTTTATGCAAGTATCGAAACTGTTAAAAAAAATAAACATCGTTCCGGGATGCGGCTCACACACCGTCCTAACCCCTGGACCCGAGATCTTGTGGTCGTAACTCGGCTGAATCCCGGAGATTTGTTGGACGCTGGCGACCCACCCTATATCATCAGGGTCTTTAGAACTATGGAACCATAGAGCATTTACAGCACAGAAACAGGCCTTTTGGCCCTTCTTGGCTGTGCCGAACCATTTTTCTGTCTAGTTCCACTGACCTGCACCTGGGCCATATCCCTCCAAACCCCTCTCATCCATGTACCTGTACAAGTTTTTCTGAAATGTCATAAGTGAGCCCGCATTCATCACTTCATCTGGCAGCTCATTCCACACTCCCACCACTCTCTGCGTGAAGAAGCCCTCCCAATATTCCCTTTAAACTTTCCCCCTTCACCCTTAACCCATGACCTCTGGTTTTTTCCTCCCCTGGCCTCAGTGGAAAAGAGCCTGACTACATTCATTCTATCTACAGCTAAAATAATTTTATATACCCCTGTCAAATCTCTCCTCATTCTTCTACAGTCCAGGAACAAAGTCCTCACCTATTCAACCTTTCTCTGTAACTCAGTTTCTCAAGTTCCAGCAACATCCTTGTAAACCTTCTCTGCACTCTTTCAAACTTATTAATATCCTTCCTGTAATTGTGTGGCCAAAACTGCACACAATACTCCAAATTCGGTCTCATCAATGTGATACAACCTCACCATTACATTCCAACTCTTATACTCAATACTTTGATTTATAAAGGCCAATTTACCAAAAGCTCTCTTTACAACTCTATCTACTGGTGACCCACTTTAAGGGAATTATGTTTCTGTACTCCCAGATCCCTCTGTTCTACTGCACTCCTCAGTGTCCTACCATTTACCTTGCATGTTCTACATTGGTTTGACATTCCGAAGTGTAGCACACTTGTCCCCATTAAACTCCATCTGCCATTTTCCTGCCCATTCCGCCAACTGGTCCAGATCCCTCTGCAAGCTTTCAAAACCTTCCTTACTGTCCACTACACCTCCAATCTTTGTATCATCAGCAAATTTGCTGATCCAATTTGCCACATAATCGTCCAGATCATTGATATAGATGACAAATAACAATGGACCCAGCACTGATCCCTGTGGCACACCACTATTCACAGGCCTCCATTTAGTGTAGCAATCCTCCACTACCACTCTCTGGCTTCTTCCATTGAGCCAACGTCTAACCCGATTTACTAACTCTCCATGAGCACATAGCGACTGAATCTTCCTAACTAACCTCCTATGTAGGACCCTGTCAAAGGCCTTTCTTCCCGGGTTAGTCTCACTCGGCAGACCAAATTCTAGGAGTGTGTCGATGCAGGTGGAAACAGCAAGCCTCACACTCCCATTACCAGATTAAATGTCAGATTCCGTCAGCAAGAGACAGGAAATAGACCACGTCACCTGGGAATGATGATCCCAGAATGAAATTTAAGTCCATAGTGACATAAAGCCAGAAGACTCGGGTAAACTGCACGCCTTTCAGACCATCAGCAGTCACTCGTTCTGATTCTCAGAGAATGGTCGTACACTGGCTAGAAACGCTCCATCATCAGGGTCTCTCTTCCAGGGTGATTCTCGCTCAGAAACCCAAATTCTGGCAGGTGCCACCGGGTCCTAATAAAGTGTTTATACACAGGAAGAAGCGGCACAGTCTCGTTAGGAAATAAATCCCTTCATCTGGGAAGCAGCATTTCAGAACGAAAGATAAGACCACACAAACAAAAAAAAGTAAAACAAAGGAGAAGATGTAGGCCATTCAGCCCATCCGCTATTCCTTCATTGCTGATCCCGGATTCCAATCAACCCCCATAGACCTGCCTTCTCGCCACATCCTCCGATGCCCCGACCAATCAGATGGTCTATTAGATTCTCCTTTAAACATACCGACGGATTTGGCTTGAACCGCAACCTTTGACACAATCTTCCACAGTCATATCAATTAGCTGAACATTTCCTCCCTACTTCTGTACTAAAAGGTCGCCCCTCAGCCTGAGGCAGCGCCATCTAGTTTTGGATGCCTATCACTAGGGGAAACATCCTCACCACATCCGGTCGCTTTCCGAGAGTTTCCACGTGCATTCTTCTAAATTTCAGTGATAACAGCCACACGCCCCTCACATGCCAGCGAATTCGCTCCCGGAGTCATCCTCCTGACCCTCCTCCGGACACTCCCCAGTGGACACGCATCCTTTCTGAGGTATGGGACCCAAAGCCGAAGGCAATACAGACAGACTCGACCGACCGGAATCATGACGTTGTCTAACAGAGAGGGTTTGCTCTGGGTTTATCCCAGACTCTGAAGCTGACCCGCCCCTTTGATATGGGAGCTACTCTGCGCCGCACTGCTGTCAACGTTGCTGCCAGAGTTCACACAAACTCCACTGACTGGTTTCATGACGTTGGTAGCATCTGCCGCATTCAAGGGAAACCAGTCTGCTACTGCCTACTGCTAATTCGGTCAGGTTTGGAGAGATTAATTAACACTCGCACTTCCACTGCCTTTAGTATTACAATTGCTTGAAGTATTTCTACTTCAGGAAAAACATATGCAGTTCTGCTTTGTCCATATGTTAACATAACAAACACACACACACACACACACACACACACACGCACACACACAAACACACACACACACACACACACAAACACAAACACAAAGGCACACACAAACAGACACACATTGACAGACACATACATAAACACAAACACTCACACACACGCACACAGAGACACACACACAGTCTCACGCACACACAGACACACAGGCACACACACAAACATACAGACACAGCGAGGCAGACACACATACATAAACACACGCACAAACACACACACAAACATGCTGTCACACACGTACACAAACACATACTCTCACACACGCAGACACACAGACACACACAAAGACACACGTACACGCAGACACACGTGCGTTCTTCCAGATTCAGGAGAGTGCAGACACAAAGCTGCCAAGCGCTCGGTATCTGTTAACTCTTTCATTCCCGGAATTATCCGCGTGATCCTCCTCCGGATTCTTTCGGGGGAGGGGGGAAAGCGAATCCATTCTGTGATATGGGGCCCAAAACTGATGAATATACTACACTTACGTCCTGACTAGTGTCTCATAACTCCTTAGAACAATCTCTTTACATTTATATTGTATTTCCCTTGAAATAAATCTTAGTATTGAATTTGCTTTCTTTACCAAAGACTCAAACCCGTGAATTAAACTCTCGGGAGCTTTGCTCGAGGGCTCCAAATTCCGCTTGCACGCCTGATGTAAATTGTCGTAAGTCCCGCTGCAATCGCATTGCTTCCGCAGCGCTACCTACTACTCCATGTTTCTTCATATCAGCCGCAGACTTCACCACACTGCCATCCCGTCGACATCATTGACAAACAATGTGCGAAGAATCCGTCCCAATACTGATCCCTGAGGAACATCCCCTGTCACTGAAATCCAGGATAAATCTCCCTTCGCTGCCATTCGCTTCCAGCCCCTCCCCCCCCCCACCTCCCCGTCCCTTATCTGTCATCCATTACCGAGGATATGTCGGTTTAATGGTTCCAAAACCATCTCCGCGTTCCATCTCCCACTTCAATGACTTATTCCGTGACGGAAATACCCGAATGGACACTGAAGATCCCACCCCAGATTAAAGGTGGACTGCCTCAGGTCTAATATCAGCTACACTCAGAACGCCAAGAACCCCACGGCGACAGGCCAGATACCGGGCAGAACGGAGTGCGAGAAAGGAGAGGAAATTAGACGGGAGTACAAGAGCTTTCTGTAAACTCACCTCACTGCCGCACGTCGTTTCTGCATTGCATTTCCGCATCGAGCTCGCCAGTCCCGCCTTATCAGTACCATCTAAGAGAGAGGCACTGCCCTTTATTTCGATTCGCAGGCTCTGAATTTGACCCGACCCTTTGATCTGGCAGTTTCCCCGTTGCGCTCTGACGTAAGCTTTCGTTGCTGTGAAACTCCACTGACCGGTTTGATGAAATTGAAGGCATCTGCTGGATTCAAGCCAGGCGCGTCTGCATCTTCAAAACATGTCTATTTATGCTTTATCCACATGTTACCCGCCCCCCCCCCCAACACGCGCGCGCGCACGCACACACACACACACACACACACACACACACACACACACACACACACACACACACACACACACACACACACAGACACTCACACACACATACACTCACTGACACACACATATACACACTCTCTCACACACATACACTCTTTCTCTCTCTCACACACATACACTCTTTCTCTCTCTCTCACACAGACACTCACACACACACATACACTCACTGACACACACATACACACACACTCTCTCACACACATACACTCTCTCTCTCTCTCTCTTTCTCACACACACACACAAATACACTCACTGACACACACATACACACACACACACTCTCTCACACACATACACACACACTCTCTCTCACACATACACACACACCTGATTTTCCTGCCGACGTGATGCCGCTATCCACTCTTCTGCAATATTTGTCTCATTCTTCTTTCACAAACTGTGGCGTGCAAAAGTTTGAGCACACCTGGTCAAAATTTCTGTTACTGTGAATAGCTAAGCGGGTAAAAGGTGACCTGATTTTCCGAAAGGCATTAAGTTGAAGATAACATAGTCCGGAGAGCCAGTCGGGTTGGTCGGTACCACCTGAGAGGAATAATGCTCATAGTGATTTTTGGCAAGGTATACAGCTAGAAAATAGGTGATAGCATTGCACCAGTGGTAGCTTTGTTACTTCAAATAAGTGATCACTTTTTGCATATATTTCATATTACATGTTACCACACCCTCCTCAAAGGCAAAAAAAAAATACTCATTTGGTGAGGTTTCTGGAGTTTTATTTATGTCATGATATTTTCCATATCAAATCAAAACAATCTTTAACTTTTCAGATTCAGATTCAGATTCAGTTTAATGTCATTTAGAAAGCACAAATGTAATGCAGTTAAAAAATGAGACAACGTTCCTCCAGAATGATATCATAGCATATAGAATTACAGTACAAAAATTACAGGCCCCATTCGGCTGTAAAATTAATATATATTAATCAAAGACTGCTTTCCATACTTTGTTTTCCGAGCTTTCATAACTTATTAATAATCATAATAATTTTCCAAGTCTTCCACGTCTTCATCTGAACTTCATCTGAACTTTCCACGCTCCCTGAGGTGGATGCCTGGTTCACACAGTCCGCCAGTCTAAACGTGTCAGTACACTTGAGGCCATTTGCAACACCCATACATCTAGGGAGTGAACATTTTTTGTTTGGACAGTTACAGGCCAGTAGATCCAGGACGGCATCGTGTGCTGGCTGGCCTTCCATCCAGTGCTCCACCAACTGTTCAGCTTCCTCTTCTCTCTCCATCTCCCATCCTCTGCCAACAGAGTTTGGCACTTGTGGGTCCTTCCCCAAACATCTCCCCCATATACCAGCCTGGCAGTTGGCTCCCTGTGCATGTTTTATTAACCAGTCCTTGCACGGGTGGAATTGATGATTTTCAATTTCACCTTTTTATGGGACAGAAAAGGTGATACATGAGTTCATTGACCTTGGTGGTCGATACTTTTGGAACAAACAGGAGACATGTAAATGCCTCCAGTTTATCGGTCAGTTCTGGGGAGAGGTCCTATTCCTGACCCAACTTTAACAATGAGTCCCGAGTTTCCCTCCTGCAGGTCAGAAGTTTTAGGACACTTGTCTCTCCTTTGCCTGCAAAAGCGCTTAGAGTGCCACATCCGGCATCTGCGTGATGAGAGCCCCACAGACCTCTACGCCAACAGTGGCAGCAACCTTTCTTACGTCTGCAAGCCTTGTACGGGTTCTAGTGCCACACCTCTGGAACAATGGGGCCTCGATCTTGTCACAAAATGCTAAACGCACGGTAGAGATATCTGTGACTTCTGAGCAGATCACTACCGATTTGTATCCCTCTCTTGTGGCATGGGCAGTAGGCGGCCATCTGTTTCTTCGTGCTGAAGCCGAGGAGCTGACACTTCCTCACTGTCTGGAGATGTGATTCTTTAACATTTGACTTTCACAGTTGCATTCAGAATCTTCTCCTCCAGCTTTGCTCTGGACTCCGCCTTCCTCCATTCACGGACTATGAAGCTAATGAGAATATTTTTTGTTACTGGCTTTGGTCAGGAAGCTCCTCTGCTGCCTGTGATACCTTGCAACTCATGATCAGTCCCTTCACCCCGTACTGATACCATTCAGTATTCTTGATAGAGTTCTCCTTGTATGTGTCGAACACACAACATCCATTCTGCTACTCTGTCTGCCTTCCTTCAGAGCCGTACCCAGAATTGTTGTGGCAACATCTCTGAAAGTGAGCTGATCACTTTTCGCTCTCGGGACCAAATTCATTCCATCGCCCGCTGTAGCAGAGTTTCCTGGGAGTTGCTCTTCTACGGCTACATTTTTCTGCAAGGTTGTGTCTAAAGTAGCTTTATTTGTCTTTCTCAGCAATCATTCTGGTGTGGATATGTGATGAAGTTTGATCTATGATCGTGTCGAAATTGGTTGCCTTGGCCTTCCAAACCTTGAGTTCCCTCTGCAGAGTTTGATATTCCAAGACAACCTCCCTTAATGATACACTTTCAGGAACCATTAACAATTTTCCTTTATCATCTGGGAAAATATCTGCTGAATTGCCCAGCTCAGATTCCAGTTCTCTATGAATGTGCTTCCTTGTAGAATCCTGCAGGAGAGTAACTCCACCAGATAGCATGCATGAAAGATTCAAGTATTCGTGAGCAAAGAAGTGATTCATCTTGATATAGTTCTGATAAGCTTGAAAATGCCTTTCTGGGCTTCCCTTTCAATCCTTTTACACATTTCCTCTCCATCTGTTTCATCATCACTCTCTCTGGACTCAGGTTCCTTTTTCTTGATTCTGGTATAATCTTCACAGCATGAAACCGGGTAGCAGGCCTCTGCAGCAACTATGCCTCTGCTTGTTACCGCTACAGTCTTCTCATCTTCCTTTTGGGCTGCACATTCCCGCAGTGTTTGGTCAGTTCTGAGTTGCACAGCTTGTGTAAGCTTTTCATGTGACTTGCAGCCCTTCTGAGATTTCACCTTAATATAAAAAAAATGCAGATCTCATCACACCCCCCACTCCTTGCTTCTGATGAAGATCTCCTACATGGCCCTTTTGATGCACAGGCATTCTCACCAGCTTCATCAGTGATATTTCCCTGGGCTTTCCTTTTCAGAGTCTCTAAGTCTCTCTTCATGGTGAAGAGGCTTCGGCATTTTAGATGATAGCGGATGCTTGTAACTCCAATTTCTTTAGCAACGTGCGATATAGGGGCATGGTTTCTCACTTTGTCTGCTTCGGGTGATGTTTTCCAGGATTCATCGTCAAGTCAAGTCAAGTCAACTTTTATTGTCATTTCGACCATAACTGCTGGTACAGTGCATAGCAAAAAATGAGACAACGTTTTTCAGGACCATGGTTTACATGACATAGTAAAAAAAAACTAGACTGAACTACGTAATTTAAAAAAAAAAACACAACACAGAGAAAGCTACATTTCAAGAGAAATTTCTTAACACGGTTGGGGGGGGGGGGAGCATAAGTGGTTCGAACCAATTCGACTAGGTTTAGGCACAAAAGCCGCAAGTTGCTCAGAGGGATGTCTGTGCGTGTCGGAACCTACGGATTAGCAACTGGCATCTCCCACGTCATTGAGCAAAATCGCTCAGCCAGCTGTTAACTACACGCAAGGGCGTTTAAAGTATTCGGGCGAAGTGACAAACCACTTATTGTCACTTACTGCAGCATGGAAAAGGTTTTATGATCTATTTCTGGCCACCTTTCTGCGGTTCCCTCGGCCACATTTGCAGACCCGCACCGACTTCGGCAAGATTCAGTTATTCCTGCCACTGTGAAGCCCGCCGGCCAGCGACCAGCAAGTGGGGACGCGGTTTGTGAACATGGACAGAGGTGCTGGGGAAACAGGAGGACGCGTTGAGATTCGGGGTCCAGCTCTTCTGTTGGACTCCCTCGGTTCCTATGGTGAGGCTGCAGTTTCGAGTGAAGGGCGCCGAATGCAGCTGAGTTGACTGAAAACTTTCCAGACTTGGAAGCGGGCGGAAGGAGCAGAGAAGGCCGTTGATCTAAGGACGTGGCTCGTTCAAGTTCACTTTCAAGTTCAAGTATGAATTTGCGATTCGGTGGAGTGTCTGTCCCTGATTTCCCACCACCCCCCCCCCCCCCCGCTGCAATGGATAGGATTTGAAGCATTCTCCTCCCTGTCTGACTAAACCGCTGCGATGACATCTGGAGGCAGTGGCGATAAGGATTGCAGGGGAGCTGGAAAATATCTTTCATCGGAGGGCTTTTGCTATTTTGAATATAAATCATACCTCTCACTCCCTCAGCTAATCATCTCATGTCCATTGGGCCCCAGTTTGATTGCCATCCAAAGGAGCAAATATTTTGCATATCGCTGTTGCACCGCTCTGCTTCAGAGTAAAATTGGAACCGCCCAGGCTTGGGCCAGCGAGTCGGATAATGAGGTTTATTATGTCCATTAAGAAAAAAAAAACTAAGAGGTTAAGGCAAGACATTGTGTCGGTTTTGACGGAACGGGACATCAATGCGCTGCATTTCTGTGAACATTTTGCCTGATAGAATAGATACGCGGGAAGGTGCTTGATGGTAACTTCTGATTTTTTAAATACTCTTTTAAAAAAAAGTATATTTCGTATCGCCCATGCATGGAATGAATAGACAACCTGGGAGCGCAGAGGCTTGAGTGGATATATTTTGTACGGGGTTCCGAACTGCATGGCGGGAGCCCACAGACCGGACACGACAACAGCATTTATTTCCCTTTTCTGATGACACCTGCGTTGTCTGCCCAAGTAAAACGGAAAATGAATGGTCAGGAACCAGCAGCATCGGAAAAGTTGTCCCCACTCCCCTCCAACACATTTCCCCAGCGCACACCAGCTACAGTGGCGTGCAAAAGTTTGAAAAAGAAAGGAAAGGAGCACCTCGCAAAAGTTTGGGCACCCAAAGATATCTGAGTTCTCAGATATATTTTACCAAAGTCTTTAATTAGCTCGTTAGGACTACGGCTTGTTCACAGTCATCGTTAGGAAAGGCCAGGTGATGCAAACTTTAAAGCTTTATAAATACCCTGACTCCTCAAACCTTGTCCCAACAATCATCAGCCATGGGCTCCTCTAAGCAGCTGCCTAGAACTCTGAAAATTAAAATAAATGATGCCCACAAAGCACGAGAAGAAGATACCAAAGCGTTTTCAAGTTGAGCTCTGGAAGACCAAGAAAACTTTCCGAAAGAGCTGCTCGTAGGATTTCGAGAAAGGCAAATCAAACACCCCCGTTTGACTGCAGAGGACCTTCAGGTAGTTTCGGCAGACTCTGGAGGGGTGGTGAACTGCTCTACTGTGCAGCGACACCTGCACAAACATGACCTTCACGGAAGAGTCGTCAGAAGAAAACCTTTCCTGCGTCGTCACCTCAAAACTCAGCGTCAGAAGTTTGCAAAGGTACCTGTAAACAAGCCTGATGCATTTTGGAAACAAGTCCTGTGGACTGATTAATTTAAAATAGAACTTCTTGGCCGCAATGAGCAAAGAAAAAAGGGTGCAGAATTTTACGAAAGGAACAGCTCTCCAACTGATAAGGGGTGGAAAGATCATGCTTTGGTAGGGGGAGGAGAGAATTCAGTTAAATACCAGCATATTCTGGAAGCAAGCATCACACCGTCTGAAGATGAAAAGAGGATGGCTTCTACGACAGGATAATGATCCTAAACGCACCTCAGAATCCGCAATTGTCTACCTCAACAGGCGCAAGCGGAAGATTTTGCCACGGCCCTCACTGTCCCCCGACCTAAACATCAATGAAAACCTGTGGATAGACGTCAAAGGAGCAGTGCATGCAAGACGGCCCAAGAATCTCACAGAACTAGAAGCCCTTTGCGAGGAAGAAAAGGCGAAAATCCCCTAAACAAGAATTGAAAGCCCTTAGCTGGCTACAGAAAGCGTTTCCAAGCTGTGACACTTGCCAAAGAGGGTCTTACTAAGTACTAACCATGCAGTGTGTGTCCAAACTAGGCTTTGGGCCCTTTTACATTTTTGTTATTTTGTAACTGTAAAAGATAGAAATAAAAAAAGTTATCTTGCTTAAGATATTAAAGCAATGTGTTATTCCGTGAGCCAGGGCCCCAAATTTGGGCCACTTGTACCATCTTAGGGGAATAATTCTTAGAGTGATATATTGGCATGGTAGAAAATCTGTGCTAGCATTGCAGTGGTGGTCGCTTTCTATGTGTTATCACTGGATTTATAACCCGATGCCAAAACACACTTCTCAATGCTATACATAGCACAGAATAAAGCATTCTACTTCAGTCTGATGGTCCTCTCTTATTATTGATGCTTTGTCTTTTAAAATTGCTGGGAATATAGCTCAGCCTATATTGTTTTCAGAAAAGCAGTTAAAACTAGCAAGAAGGGCTATTTTATTAAAATGGAAAGATATCTCTTCCCCTACATTAATTGAATGGTTTTCTCAAGTAATGTTAAGTCTCAGTTTGGAAAAAAAAAATAGTAGAACTCTTGAACCTCGATTCGATTTTGAGAGCAGATGGGGTTCTTTTGCCAATTATTACCATTTAATTTGAATTATTCTATATGGTTTCCTTCTAATTTTATTATTTTTTTTTAAATGTGAATTTGGCGGTTGATCACTTTTTTATATATATAGATGATGGTTAAACGTATTGTTTCTGGTGGTTGATACCTAATGTTTGTTTTGGGGTTTTTTTTGTAGTTAATGGGTTTTTTGTCTTAGTTAGTTGGGGGTTTTTCGCATCAGGAAGGAGCTGCCGTTCTGCCGGGAGGGACATCCGGACGATACGCCGCTGTGACTCCGACTGCTGCTCCACCAAAATTGGACAAATAATCAGGAGGCAGAGGAAAGCGGCCTTGAGGAACCATTTGCCACGTAACGACGTAATGCATGTCTGCTGCCATCGGTGGGAAACTGCAGGAAAACAGGAAAATAAGACCATAAGAACTTTGAACAGTGTTACGCTAATTGAGAAATAGCGTCTTCTCTGCCCTTTGTCCCATTGTGTCTCTGCTTTTGTTTCTGAATTATTGTCCGTCAAAGGTGATGACCTAGAGCGTGGATACATACTTGGAATTATGACGTAATCGGCTGACAAGAATTGGCTGGCATCAGGAACGGTATGGATTCTCATCATTCCTGGATTTCAGTGCTTTAAAAGGGATGGGGGAGGGGAAAAGGGGTGGAGGGGTGGCATTTCTGGTCAGGGATATTATTATAGCTACACAAATGGTGGGTAATGTAGCAGGATCCTCTTTTGAGTCAGTATGGGTGGAAGTCAGGAACAGGAAGGTATCAGTTACTCCATTGGGAGTATTCTATAGACCCCACGATATCAGCAGAGATACCGAGGAGCAGATTGAGGGGCAGATTTTGGAAAGGTGCAAAAATAACAGGGTTGTTATCATGGGTGATTTTAACTTACCTAATATTGATTGGCACCTGATTGGTTCCAAGAGTTTAAATGGGGCAGAGTTTGTTAAGTGTGTCCAGGATGGATTCCTGTCACAGTATGTTTACAGACCGACTCGGGGGAATGCCTTACTAGATCTCGTATTAGGTAACGAACCGGGTCATGTCACAGATTTCTCAGAGGGTGAGCATCTGGGGGACAGTGACCACTGCTCCCTGGCCTTTAGCATTATCATGGAAAAGGATAGAATCAGAGAGGATATATAAATTGTTTAATTGGGGAAAGGCAAATTATGAGGCCATAAAGCTAGAACTTGCGGGTGTAAAATGGGATGATGTGTTTGCAGGGAAATTTACTATGGACATGTGGTCCATGTTTGAGCATCTCTTGCAGGATTTTAGGGTTAAATTTGTCCCGATGAGGAAGACAAAGAACGGTGGGGTGAAGGAACCATGGATGACAAGTGAGGTGGAAAATGTAGTCAGGTGGAAGAAGGCAGCACACGTGAGTTTTAGGAAGCAAAGATCAGATGGGTCTATTGAGGAATATAGGGTAGCAAGAAAGAAGCTTAAGAAGGGGCTGAGGAGAACAAGAAGGGGGCATGAAAAGGCCTTGGAGAGTAGTGTAAAGGAAAACCCCAAGGCATTCCACTATTATGTGAAGAACAGAAGGATGACAGGAGTGAGGGTAGGACCGATTAGAGATAAAGTTGGGTAGATGTGCCTGGAGGCCGTGGAACTGAGCGAGGTTCTCAATGAATACTTCTCTTCGGTATTCACCAATGAGAGGAAACTTGATGATGGTGAGGACAATATGAGTGAGGATGATGTTCAGGAGCATGTTGATATAGAAGGAGAGGAGGTGTTGGATTTGTTAAAATACATTATGATGGATAAGTCCCCAGGGCCTGACGGAATATTCCCCAGCTATTCCACGAGGTGAGGGAAGAGATTGCTGAGCCTCTGGCTAGGATCTTTATATCCTTGCTGTCCACGAGAATGGTACCGGAGGATTGGAGGGAGGCGAATGCTGTTCCCTTGTTCAAAATAGTTATTAGGGATAGTCCAGGTAATTATAGACCAGTGAGCCTTTCGTCTGTGGTGAGATAGATGTTGGAAAACATTCTTAGGGATACAATCAATGGGCATTTAAAGAATCATTGTCTGATCAGGGAGAGTCAGCATGGATTTGTGAAGGGCAGATCATGACTAACAAGCCGGTTAGATTTCTTTGAGGAGGTGACCAGGCACATAGATGAGGCTAGTGCAGTGGTTGTGATCTACATAGATTTTAGTAAGGCATTTGATAAGGTTCCACACAATAGGCTTATCCAGAAGGTCAGAAGGCATGGGATCCAGGGAAGTTTGGCCAGGTGGATTCAGAACTGGCTTGTCTACAGAAAGCAGACAGTCGTGGTCGAGGGAGTACACTCGGATTGGAGGGTTGTGACTAGTGGTGTCCCACATGGATTTGTTCTAGGACCTCTACTTTCCATGATTTTTATTAAGGACCTTGATGTGGGGGAAGAAGGGTGGGTTGACAAGTTTGCAGACGACACAAAGTTTGGTGGTGTTGTGAATAGTGAAGGGGATTGTCAAAGATTGCAGAGAGACATTGATGGGATGCAGACGTGGGCTGAGAAGTGGCCTATGGAGTTCAACCCGGAGAAGTGTGAGGTGGTACACTTTGGAAGGACAAACTCCAAGGCAGAGTACAAAGTAAATGGCAGGATACTTGGTAGTGTGGATGAGCTGAGGGATCTGGGGTTACATGTCCACAGATATCTGAAAGTTGCCACATAAGTAGATAGGGTAGTTAAGAAAGCCTATGACGTGATAACTTTCATAAATCAAGGGAGAGAGTTTAAGAGTCACGAGGGATAAAACTCTGGTTAGGCCACGTGGAGAATGTGTCCAGTTCTGGTCGCCTTACTATAGGAAGGATGTGGAAGCATTGGAAAGGGTACAGTGGAGGATGTTGCCTGGTTTAAAGAGTATGCATTATGATCAGAGATTAAGGGAGCTAGGGCTTTAATCATTGGAGAGAAGGAGCAAGAGAGGAGACATGATAGAGGTGTACAAGATATTAAGAGGAATAGAGAGAGTGGACAGCCAGTGCCTCTTCCCCAGGGCACCACTGCTCAATACAAGAGGACATAGCTTTAAGGTAAGGAGAGAGAAGTTCAAGGGGGATATTAGAGGAAGTTTCTTTTACTCAGAGAGTGGTTGGTGCGTGGAATGCACTGCCTGAATCAGTGGTGGAGGCAGATACACGAGTGGAATTTAAGAGACTACCAGACAGGTATATAGAAGAATTTCAGGTGGAGTGTTATACGGGAGGCAAGGTTTAAGGGTCGGCACAAAATTCTGGGCCAAAGGGTGTGCATTGTGCTTTACAATTCTATGTTCTAGTGTAGACTACACACAATATTCCGTTCATCATATCTTTGCCCGTATCCCAACCTGTCCATGTGCTTCTGCAGACTTCAATGTTTCCTGAAGACTACTGTCCCTCCACCTGTCTATGTATCATCTGCAAACGTGGCCAGGAAGAAATAATTCAACCATCCAAATCGTTGACATTTTACGTGCCATCAGCAGCTAGCCCCAATAGGTCCCATATATTTACAAACTTTCTCTCCGGCCGGTCAATGAATCTTGAATCCACAATGGCATTTTCCCGCGACCTCGTGAACGCGTAACTAGTCAAAGCCCTCTCGGAAAATCCAAGCAGGCACTGTCCATGCACTCTCATTTTTCTTGTTACGAACCTGCGGTCGTTTACAGAGACTGTTTCTTTAAGAGAGCATGCGCGAGGTGGGACTATTGGGACTACGACTTCAGTCACATGCTGCTGCGGACTTGAACTCATGCAGGGAGGGGGAGGGGGAGGGAGGGAGGGAGAAAGAGAGAGAGAGAGAGAGAGAGAACTTTCAGCAGCTTCGGTTGTGTCAGTTGCCTTACATATAAAAATCCTGCCTCACAATATGGACCGAGGGAGTTCAGAAGCAGAGTCAGACTCCGAATTTCTTTCAGAAGTTCTCCCCATGTTCACCATTTGAGTTGCCACTTGCCTCGTCCTATCCGGCAGGCAGCCTTCCCCATCCCGAGGACACCTGAATCTTGCTGAAATATGTGCGGATGTGCCACATCTGGCCATGGCAACAACAGAAGAGTGGCCAGAAATAAATGATTCAGCATTTCTCTATTCTCAAAATAATTCAAAAGTGTTTTTACACTTCGTCTCAATAATTCAAACGCTTTTCCCTGCACTCATCAGCTAATCGGGCAATTGCTTTTCAAACAATCCGGTTGTTGATCTGTAAGATTCTGACAAGCACATATATTCCATTGAATAACAAGAGGCTTTTGTGTCGAAACCTGGTCGAACCGGTTCGGAACACTCCTCCTCCCTTAACTGAGAAAATAAATTTCTCTTCAAATATAGTAAAAACAATTTTATATGTTACAAAAACAGCAGTCTCACGGATACATGGTGAAATGAATTTCCAGAAGGGGATCGGCTCCCTGCCCCTGAAGCCGAGCAAATTTCAGGCAGCACTGATCACAGACAAGACGGAAGTGAGAACTTCCCCGCACAAGGGACGGATCAAACTCGCAACTTCACACCATTAATTAATAGAGTGAACCAACCCCAGAACTCTGTGTGTGTGTGTGTGTGTGTGTGTGTGAAAGAGAGAGACTGTGTGAGTGTGTGTGTGTGTGTGTGGTGTGTGTGTGTGTGTGTGTGTGTGAGTGAGACTGTGTGTGTGTATGTGTGTGTGGTGTGTGTGTGAGAGAGAGAGAGACTGTGTGAGTGTGTGTGTGTGTGTGAGAGAGAGAGAGAGGACTGTGTGAGTGTGTGTGTGTGTGTGTGAAAGAGAGAGACTGTGTGAGTGTGTGTGTGTGTGTGTGTGAGACTGTGTTTGTGTCTGTGTGTGTGTGTGTGAGAGAGAGAGAGGACTGTGTGAGTGTGTGTGTGTGAGAGTGAGACTGTGTATGTATGTGTGTGTGTGTGTGAGAGAGAGAGAGAGAGAGAGTGTGAGTGTATGAGTGTGTGTGTGTGTGTGTGAGAGAGAGAGAGAGAGAGAGAGAGAGAGAGAATGAGTTTGTCGGGCTTTTGTCGACGATACCGTTTCGGCTGCATGCCTGCATTCGGTCTTGCCTGAGCAACCGGATTGATATGTCAACAGTTGACCCTCTCTCTCTCTCCCTCCCTCTTTATCTACCCCCTCTCTTCCTCTCTCTTTCTCCCTCACAGGACTATCTCTCTCTCCCCCCTCCCTCTCCACCTCCCTCTCTCCCCACCCCCCATCTCTCTCTCCTCTCTCTCTCTCTCTCTCTCTCTCTCTCTCTCTCTCTCTCCTCTCTCTCTCTCTCTCTCTCTCTCTCACTCTATTTCTCTCTCTCCCTCTCTCGCGGTATTGAAGAGACAAGTGGTATTCGTTGCGGCCCATCCTGATCAATGTTCACGGTGTTTTGACATCAGAGCTGGTCTGCTGCACGTAAGCGCTGCTAGGCGATTCCATTTCTATTGTCCGCTTTCTCTCAGTTCGCACCAGTCTGGCCGCTCTCCTTTGACGTCTTTCGTTGACAAGATATTTGCGCCTTCATAATGGCCCCTCCTTGGCTGTATTTATTTTTTTGTTTGTTTGCTTGTTTGCTTCTGTTTTTATTTCATTTATTTCCCCGCACCTTTCTTTGTGGGCTCCAGCGGGTGACCGCAGGAGAACAGCAGTTTTCTGACAGGCACAAACCACGCGCCTGGCTCCAAAAATCATCCAAGCCTAAGTTCGCATTTCCTCCCCATCGTCATGTTTGAGCTGAACAGCCGCTTTGTCCGTGTGCGCATGCTCCGTGCAATGAGCTGTTGCCGCATGGTTGCCGGGTCAGATATTCGCATTAATGAGCAGGTGTACAGGGGTCTCATGACATGGTCTTGGAGTCGGTATATCCAGGTTAAACTGAAAACGACGAAATCACATCACAAGATCAAAAGGTCAGGACATTTAGAACCATAGAACATTAGAGCACAGTACAGGCCCTTCAGCCCTCCATGTAATCCTTTAAAAATGTAGTAAACCCACACTACCACATAACTTTCTATTTTCCTTTCATCCATCAGCCTGTCCAAGAGGCCACT
>NW_026779040.1:75201-106622 GCF_030144855.1 Hypanus sabinus
CCTGCCTGTCATTAACTCTCGAGTAACTGTCGAACTTTCTCTCTCTCTCTTTCTCTTTCTCAGTCTCTTTCTCTTCGCTCTGATTCTATGAGTTCAGCCCTTTTTACCGTCTAATCGTCAGAAGCTGCCCTCAAGAATTTGTTCTGTGACTGTCCGTGTTGCAGTAACTCTGTCTGCTGCTTTCCGAGTGTCACCGCATGCATCATGCTTGGCACCTTGCTCCACTCCCCCTACCCCCATCCCCGGAGGAACGATGATTCGTTTAGCTGTATGCATGCATGTCATAGTTGAACCTGAACTTGAGGTTGAACTTGAACGAGCCGTATCTTCAGAGCAGCGGCGTTCCCCGCTCCTTTTGCCAGCTTCCGAGTTTCAGATACTTTTAGTTACCTCCTTTGCGTTCACCGTCTTTCATTCGAAATTCCTGCGGCGCGTTATGGACCGTGGGAGTTCGGAAGCAGAGCTGGACCCCAAATCCCAAAGTGTCCTTATTTTTTATTCAGTAGTTCCCTCCATGTTCATAATCTGTGTTCCCACTCGCCTCGCCGCATCTGGCCGGCAGATTTCTCAATCACATGAATAACTTCATCTTGCTGACGTGTGCGCCGATCCGCAAAATGTGGCCAAGGGAACGAAGGAAACATGGCCAGAAATAAACTACACAAAACTTTACTATTCACTATACAAAACTTTACTCTTCTCTCAACAATCCCTGAAGTCGCTTTATCTGAATGCCATAAACGATTTTGCCTGCAGCTCTCAGCTCGTCAGGCGATCTCGTTCAGTGATATGGGAAATGCTGCTTGCTGATCTGTGAGTTCAGACACGCACAAACATTCCTCTGAAAGGGGAGCGGCTTTTGTCTCCAAACCTACTCAAATTGGTTCGAACCATGTATGGATCTTCAACTGTGAAAGGAAATATATTAAAGATATTAAGATCTTAAGATATTAAGAGATTAATATAACGAAATTAATGATATATATACACACATACAGACACATACATATATACATATACATACACTTAAATACATATATGCATTTATACATTTATGCATTTATGAAATACATACATTTATCTTTTACCTTTGTATATGCTACAGGAAGTACTTGGAGTACTGTGTCCAGTTCTGGTCGCCTCACTAGAGGAAGGATGTGGAAGCATTGGAAGGGGTACAGGGAGATTTACCAGGAGGCTGCCTGGTTTAGAGAGTGTGGATTATGATCAGAGATTAAGGGAGCTGGGGCTTTACTCCCTGGAGAGAAGGAGGATGAGAGGAGACATGATAGAGGTGTACAAGATATTAAAAGACAGAGTGGACAGCCAGCTCCTCTTCCCCAGGGCTCCACTGCTCAGTACAAGAGGACACGGCTTTACGGTAAGGGGAGGGAAGTTCAAGGGGGATATTAGAGGAAGATTTTTTTCACTCAGAAAGTGGTTGGCGCGTGGAATGCACTGCCTGAGTCCGTGCTGGAGGCAGAAACACTAGTGCAATTTAAGAGACTACAAGTCAGGTATATGGAGGAATTTAAGTTGGGGGGGTTATAAGGGAGGCAGGGTTTAAGGGTCGGCACAACATAGGTGGCTTGACTGGCCTGTACTGTGCTGTACTATTCTTAGTAAGTTCAGTAATATGGTTACGGGCTGAAATAAAATTCCAGAAGGAAATCGGCTCCCTGTCACTGAATCGAAGGAATATTTTAAGCAGCAGTGTTCACAGACAAGTCAGAACTCACAACTGTCTCGCCCAGGGGTCGGATCAAATTCGCAGCTTGACGTCACTAACTCAAGCAGCCAAGCCCCGCCCCCTCCCAGCAGGAACTGGAGGACAAATAACGAAGAGAGTATTTGGGAGATCTGCCACCGAAGTCGCTAAAGATTTTAGGGTGAGTTTAAGCCTCCGATATTCCTATCGCTCATTCCTTTATTTTGCTCTCTGCCGCCCGCGGGACGGCTGAACTGTCTCTGCTGGTGGATCCGACGGTTCTGTGGAAGTGCGTGGAACCGGAAGCTTTGAGTGCTCAGTACAATTTCGGTCGGTCCCAACAACTAACCCCTCTCCCCCCCACTCCCCCATTGCAATAATTCTCCACAAGGATACCCACAGGGTGCAATGTTAAACCGGTCACTGCATTCCGGTTGAAGGCTTGTTTCTGCTTGTACTGCTTGGAATTCCAAGCTGACAGTTTCTGACTCCATTCTTGCAGCCTGTCGCCGCCAGCTGAGTCCGGCGTCCTCAGCTCCCAGCGGGTCGAACACCCGCCATAGGTCTGTGATCGCTCTCCGTCCAGCACCCCCGAAATCAGTCCGTCATTGCTCCGGGACCTAATCGAGGACGAGCCAAAGAGGGAGACGCCAGCCCGATCTATTGCGATAGTGATCTGCACAGATGCAGAGAGTAATTATATATGTATAAAATTGCTTCATTGGCAGATGTATGTACGAGGGGTGATTGATAAGTTCGTGGCCTACGGTAGAAGGAGTCAATTTACATAGAACATAGAACAACACAGCACAGCACAGGACATTCGGCCCAAAATGTTGTGCCGACCCTCAAACCCTGCGTCCCATATAACCCTCCACCTTAAATTCCTCCATATACCTGTGTAGTAGTGTCTTAAATTTCACTAGTGTATCTACCTCCACCACTGACCCAGGCAGTGCATTCCACGCACCAAACACTCTCTGAGTGAAAAACCTTCCTCTAATATACCCCTTGAACTTCCCTCCCTTTAACTTAAAGCCATGTACGGAGCAGTTGGGGCCCTGGGGAAGAGGTGCTGGCTGTCCAATCCGTCTATTCGTCTTAATATCTTGTACATCTTTATCATGTCTCCTCTCATCCTCCTTCTCTTCAGAGAGTAAAGCCCGAGCTCCCTTAATCTCTGATCCTAATGACAGACTGACAGACTTACTTTATTGATACCGAGGGAAATTTGGTTTCGTTACAGCCGCACCAACCAAGAATAGTGAAGAAATATAGCAATATAAGACCATAAATAATTAAATAATAATAAGTTAATCATGCCAAGTGGAAATAAGTACAGGTCCTGCCTATTGGCTCAGGGTGTCTGATACTCCGAGAAAGTTCCTCCACTCTTCTTCACCATACATCATCACCTTTTCCCCATCTCTCCTTACCCACTTTCCCGCCCATCGCCTCCCTCCGGTGCTCGCCCCAGCTTTTCTTTCTCCCATGGCCTTCTGCCCTCTTAAATCAGAGTCCCCCCTTCTCCAGCCCTGTATCTCTTTCATCATTCAAGTTCCCAGTTCTTCATTTCACCCCTTCCTCTTCAGGTTGTTCTATCACCTGATGTTTTTTTTCTCTCTCCCCTCCCTCCAACCATCCCGCACTTCCAATCTACCCCTCGGCTTTCTTCCTTCAGTCCCGCCGGAGCGTCTAGGAACAAACGACGACAGTTCTCTTTTCCATAGATGCTGCCTGGAGATTGTTTTAACTCTGTATACCGTAATTGCACTCTCTGGGGTTATTGAGAGTTTCAATATCTGTTGTCAGTTGAAGTGAGCGGGAAACCTAGAACCGGGTCGTCGTCATTTTTGCCACTCCCTGTTCTGAGGAAGGACCATGAGATAAGACCATGAGATAAGGACGATAAGACCATGAGGCATGGGAACAGAATTAAGCCATTCAGCCCATCAAGTCTCTCCGGCATTCAATCATGGCTACTCCCGGATCTCACTCAAGCCCACATACCTGCCTTCTCGCCATATCCTTTGATGCATTGGCCGCTCATGAAACGATCAACCGCCTTAAATATACCCAGGGACGGCCTTCACCGCAGTCTATGGCACAGCATTCCACAGATTCACTGCTAGCTAGCTAACAAAAAATACTCCTTACCTTTGTTCTAAAAGGTCGCCTCTTAATTTTGAGAGCGTACCCTCTAGCTCTGAATACCCCCAGCAGAGGAAACATCCTCTCCGCATCCACCCTATCTGGTCATTCCCATGTACTCTCTCCAAGGATTTTGTGTAAATAATGCTGAGCCTTTATAAGACACCCGTCAGAAAGCACTTGGAGTATCGTCAACAGTTTAGTGCCCCATGTCTCAGAAAGTATGCATTGTCCTCGGAGAGAGTATATGAGAGTGCATGGCATTTACACGATGGTTCTGGGAATGAAGGGGTTAACACGTGGAGAGCGTTTGGCAGCTTTTGAACCTGCACTCACTGGAATTTTGATGAATACGGGTCATCTCATTGAAACCTACCGAACCTACAGTAAGATTTAAAGAGAGTGCAGAGAAGATTTACCCGGATGTTGCCGTGTCTTCAGGGGTTGAGTTGCAGGGAAAGATTGAACAGGCTGGGACTTTATTCCTTGGAGCGTGGAAGAAAGAGGGGGGATTTGACAGAGGTTTACAAAATTATGAGGGGCGTAGACTGAGTAAATGCGAGTAGGCTCTTTCCACTTAGAGTAGGGGAGATGAATACGAGAGGGCATGGGTTTAGGGTGAAAGTTGAAAGGTTTAGGGGAAACATTAGGGAGAACTTCTCTCAGAGTGGTGGGAGTGTGGAACGTGCTTCCATCTGTCGTGGTAAATGCTGGCTCACTCCTGAAGATTTAAGAGTAAATTGGATAGATATAAGGATGGGAGCGGTCTGGAGGGCTATGGACTGGGTGCAGTTCAATGGGATTGGCAGAATAAAGTTTCGGCACAGACTAGAATGGCAGAATGGCCTGTTTTCTGTGCTGTAGTGTTCCATGGCTCTAACATTGAAATGACCAGATAGGGTGGATGCGGAGAGGATGTTTCCTCTGCTGGGGGTATTCAGAGCTGGAGGGCACGCACTCAAAATTAAGAGGCGACCTTTTAGAACAAAGGTAAGGAGTATTTTTTTTTTGTTAGCTAGATAGCAGTGAATCTGTGGAATGCTCTGCCATAGACTGTGGTGAAGGCCGTCCCTGGGTATATTTAAGGCGGTTGATCGTTTCATGAGCGGCCAATGCATCGATGAACATGGCGAGAAGGCAGGTATGTGGGCTTGAGTGAGATTCTGGAATGCTGGAGCAGACTCGATGGGCGGAATGGCTTAATTCTTCTCCTATGCCTTATGGTCTTATGGTCGTATCGATTTCATCACACTCATTCCTCAGAACAGGGAGCGGCGAAAATGAAATCGAGCCGGTTCTACATTTCCCGCTCACTTCAACTGACAACAAATATTTAAACTCTCAATAACCCTAGGGAGTGCAATCACCGTATACAGAGTTAAAACAATCTCCAGCAGCATCTATGGAAAAGAGTACTGTCACCGTTTGTTCCTAGACTCTGCGGCGGGACTGGAGGAAGAAAGCCGAGCAGTAGATTGAGAGTGCGGGGTGGTTGGAGGGAAGGGAGAGAGAGAGAGAGAGAGAAAAAAAAACATCAGGTGATAGAACAGGTGAAGAGGAAGGGGTGAAGTGAAGAACTGGGAAGTTGAATGGTGAAGGAGAAGCGGGGGTGGAGCGGGGGGGGGACACGGAAGTTCGGGAAATCAATGTTAATGCCATCTGGTCGGAGGCTGCCTGCTGCGTTCCTCCAGCATTTTGTGTGGGTTGCTTGAATTTCCAGAATCTGCAGATTTCCTCGTGTGAGTATTATTCACTTGCTTTTGAATTCAATTCCACTTGAAATAAATGAAAACGTTCCTATTGCGTTCTGCACCACAGTCTCAATCTCTGGATTCACCTACCGGGAGTCTTGCACGAGGACTCCCAAGTCTCCCTTCGCCTCTGAAGTTTGAAACTTCTCCCCATTTAGGTAACAGTGGGCACGCTGTTCCTTTTACCAAAATGCATCATCATTCATTTCCCAATACAGTATTCCACCGGCCACGTTTTTGCCCGGTCTTTCAATTTATCTAGGCCCTGATGGAATAGTATGATTCCGCAGCGGTACCTCATCCACCATCTTTCTTCCTATCATCCGCAAACTTTGCCGTCAATTCCATTATCCAAATCTTTGACAAACAACATGAGAAGTAGCGGTCCCAATACTGAATCCCCCGAAAGGACACAACTGGTCACCCGCTGCCAACCAGAAAAGACCCCGTTTAATTCCACTTGCTGTCTCCTGCCTGTCGGCCATCGCCTGTCCATGCCGGTACCTTTCCTGTAACGACACAGGAATTTATCTTGTTAAGCTGACTTGTAAAGCATCTTATCAAACGGCTTCTGAACATCCAAATCACTGACATCCACGGACTCCCATTTGTCTACCCTGCTTGTTAGTACCTCGAAGATTCCTGAAAGACTTGTCCAGCAGAATTTCCTTTGACAGAAACTGTGCTGACTTTGACTTGATTTATCGTTTCTCCTCAAATGCCCCGAAACCTCAACCTAACCAGCCTGTAATTTCCATTCTTTCGCCTTCCTCCCTTCTTAAAGAGTGCAGTGACATTCGGAATCTTCCAGCCCAATTCCAGACTGGAGCAATTCTTGAAAGGCAATGACCAATGCATCTGTCATATCTTCAGAAACTTCTTTCAAATCTTTGGGATGGGGCCCATCTGGTCCAGCCTTACCCACCTTAAGGCCTTTGATTTTGCCTGACACCTTTTCCTTTGTAATAGCAATGTGGTTCACTGTTGCTCCCTGACGGGTCTCAGTTGCATTTTGTTGGATTTCAAATTTTCCAAGTCTATGGTCAGCCGTCATCCCCGCCACTATCCTCCTCCAATCCACCAGGGCATGCTCCTCTCTCCTGCCTCTGCATACCCCCTTTAAAAATTGTTATACTAAATAGATGTGGGTTATGCCTCACCATCTAGAAGTGCAATATGAATTCAATGATATTATGATCACTGCCTCCAAAGAGTTCCTTTCCTTTGCTCCATATTACGAAACGGTTTATTAACAAGATGCGACACCCACCTGATTACCCCGATCCCCTTGCACATTGAAGGCACCGTTACAATTGTGCCATGTCCTTATTTCCAACCTTTCCGGATCCCCTTGCAATCCGGCACAACATGGCTATTGTCTGAAGCTACAAATAGCATTCCCATAATTTGAATTTCACCCTTGTCGTTTCTTTGCTCCTCCCAGCATTATCTGGATGTATGTCACATCTTACTACAGATGATATCCTACCTCTTACCAACAGACCCACGCCGCCGCCAATGACATCCTGCCTGTACTTGCGATACAAAGTCTTAGCTTTGATGTTAGGCTCCAAACGGTGGCCTTGTTTAAGCCAGGAGTAGGGATGGCCGCGACGTCACACTGATCAAACTCTAATTGTGTCACGAGTTCGTCCAGCTTATTATGTAGTGCACATTTTTATACAAGCGCCGTCTGCCCTGCATTCTTCGCAATTTTGAATTTTGCCTCTGTGGTGCAATTTAGCTCTTTGCTCTGTCTGCATTTGTACCCAATCATTGGCTTGCCCTTCCGTACATTGATGTTGCACCCATCGTCTGCTTGTAAACCTGCTGGGTAATCCTCAGCTCTAACATACTTGTTCCCAGCAGCTTGCCATATTAGTTTAAACCACTCCTGACAGCTCCAGAAAACCTCTCTGCAAAGCATATAGCCCCCTCGGATTCAAGTACCAACCCGTCCCCTTTCGTACATGTCTCACCTGCCCAGGAAGAGGTTCCAATTATCCAGAAATCTAAATCTCCCTCCCTGCTCAAAATCTTCAGTCATGCATTTATCGGTTCCCTGATTATTGGCATATTCTCAGATCCGTGTGGCATAGACAGTGATCCCGAGATTACTACCCTTGAGGTCCTGCTTCTCATTCTCCCTCCTGACTCCTTGTATTGTGTTTTCTGGAACCACCCCTCCCCCCTTCTTTACTACCTATGTTTCTGGTAGCAATATATATACCGAGTTCTGGCCGCTCACCCTCCCTTGTCAGGATACATTGGGCGTGTCCAGAACATCGGGTAACTTGGCATCTGGGAGGCAAACTACCATCCATGGTTCCTCATCGCGTCCACAAAATCATCTGTCTGCCCACCTGACTATTGAGTCCCCTTATACTGCTGCTTTCGACTTCTTTCCTCCCCTTCTGAGCCACAGCGCCGGCCACAGTGTCGGAGGCGCGGCCGCTGCTACTTTCCCCATGTGGGTCGCCCACGAATCCAGTCTGTTTAGAAACGCTGTGCTCTTCCCATCAACGTGTCAAATCGCATATTTTAATCCCAAGAAAATTTTCTGACCTATTTACTCGGAATGAGGAAGGATACAGCTGGGAATTATATCCCAATTCGAATTATTTCCAGGCAGTCATGATACTCTGGAGGGACTTAGGTGATAAAAATACAGCATCTGGCATTTATTTCAGACCTTCGTGCAGTTGAACTTCTATGGAATCGTTGGAATCAATTTTAAATTAAAGCTATGTTTGCAGTGACGGTGATTTTCTGTGATGCTCTGTTGCCAGATTTCCGGGCTTTAAGTTTAAGGACACGTTCCGGGGGCTGGGGAAAAGCTGGGAAGTTGCCCTTTTGGGGACTCAGTTGGCAGGATCGTGGAATGTGGTTGCAGCTGAGAGTTTGGGGAGACACGCCGCCTTAGAAGCAAAATTAGGGGCATTATTCCTATCGTGTCTGTACCGGCATGACATAACGACTGACTTAATTTGACTCTCAGTTCTATTCTTTGCCTTTCTGAATAAGAACCTATTAATGTTCGCTTTTAAAGATAAGACGATAATACCTTCCGGCACGGTGGCAGGATTAACTCATTCGGCCCATCGAGTCTGCACCGCCATTTCATCACGGTTGACCAACTTCCAGCTAAAACCCACTATCCTGCTTTCTCTCTGTAACTTTTCACGCCCTGACTAATCGCTTTAAACGCATTCAGTGACCGGGCCGCCACGGCCTTCTGTGACAACGCACACCGCACATTGAGCGGACTTTGGCTAAAGAAATCCCTCCTTACCTCTGCTCTAAAGGGAAGTCTATCGTGAGGCTGTGGCCTCTCTTCCAGGACTCCCTCAACAATAGAAACCTTCTCTTCGCGTCCACTCTTTCCAGGCCTTACAGCTTTCGGTAGGTTTCAGCGAGATCCACACTCATTCTTCTAACTTCCAGAGAGTAAAGGGTCCAGAGCCTTCTATCGCTGCTCGTATGATAGCCTATTAATTCCCCGAATCATTCTCGTGAACCTTTTCAGCACCCTCTACAATGTCGGCACATGCTCTGTTAAATAAGGGTCCCGAAACTGCTAAGAGTACTCCAAGTGAGGACTCCGCAATACCTTTTACAGCCTCTGCATTATCTCCTTCCTCATTACCTATTCCACCTGGAAATTAAACTTTAGGAAAAACGTCAGAGAAGTCCCAAGTCCGTTTTAGACAATAGACAATAGGCGCAGAAGTAGACCATTCTGCCCTCAGATCCTGCACCGCCATTTTCAAATCATGGCTGCTCGTCTACTATCAAGACCCGGTTCCGGACTCGTCCCCATATCCCTTGAATCCCCTATACATAAGATACGTATCTAGCTCCTTCTTGAAAGCATCCAGAGAAGTGGCCTCCACTACCTTCCGAGGCAGTGCATTTCAGGCCCCCACAACTCTCTGGGAGAAGAAGTTTTTCCTTAACTCTGTCCTAAATGACCTACCCCTTATTCTCAAACCATGCCCTCTGGTACTGGACTCTCCCAGCATCTGGAACATATTTCCTGCCGCTATCTTGTCCAATCCCTTAATAATCTTATATGTTTCAATCAGATCCCCTCTCAACCTCCTTAATTCCAGCGTGTACAAGCCCAGTCTCTCTAACCTCTCTGCGTAAGACAGTCTGGACGACCCAGGAATTAACCTCGTGAATGTACGCTGCACTTCCTCTACAGCCAGGATGTCCTAACTTAAACCTAGAGACCAAAAGTGTACACAATACTCCAGGTGTGGTCTCACCAGGGCCCTGTACAAATGCAAGAGGATTTCCTTGCTCTGGTACTGAATTCCCTTTGTAATAAAGACCAACATTCCATTAGTCTTCTTCACTGCCTGCTGCACTTGCTCAATCAACTTCAGTGACTGATGAACAAGGATTCCTAGATCTCTTTGTATTTCTCCTTTACCTAACTCTACACCGTTCAGATAATAATCTGCCTTCCTGTTCTTACTCCTAAATTGGATAACCTCACAAATTCACATTAAACGTCATCTGCCAAGTATCTGCCCACTCACCCAGTTTATCGAAGTCACCCTGAATTCTCCTAACATCCTCATCACATGTCACACTGCCACCCAGCTTAGTATCATCAGGAAACTTGCTGATGTTATTCTCAATGCCTTCATCTAAATCGTTGACGTAAATCGTTAACAGCTGTGGTCCCAATACCGAGCCCTGTGGCACCCCACTAGTCACCACCTGCCATTCCGAGAAACACCCATTCACCGCTACCCTTTGCTTTCTCTCTGCCAACCAATTTTCTATCCATGTCAATATCTTCCCCCCAATTCCATGAGATCTGATTTTACCCACCAATCTCCTATGTGGGACGTTAGCAAATGCCTTCTGAAAATCGAGGTACACTACATCCACTGGATCTCCCTTGTCTATCTTCCAGGTTACATCTTCGAAAAAATCCAATAGATTAGTGAAGCATGATTTACCATGGGTAAATCCATGCTGGCTCGGCCCAATCCTATCACTGCTTTCTAGATATGCCAATATTTCATCCTTAATAATGGACTCTAGCATCTTCCCCACTACTGATGTTAGGCTGACAGGACGATAGTTCTCTGTTTTCTCCCTCCCTCCTTTCTTAAAAAGTGGGATAACATTAGCCATTCTCTAATCCTCAGGAACTGATCCTGAATCTAAGAAACATTGAAAAATGATTACCAATGCATCGGCAATTTCCAGGGCCACCTCCTTTAGTACCCTAGGATGCAGACCATCTGGACCTAGAGATTTGTCAGCCTTTAGTCCCATCAGTCTACGCAACACCGTTTCCTTCCTAATGTCAATCTGTTACATTTCCTCTGTTACCCTATGTCCTTGGCCCATCCATACATCTGGGAGATTGCTTGTCTCTTCCCTAGTGAAGACAGATCGAAAGTACTCATTAAATCCTCTGTTTCCCATAAAAATTTCACCCAGTTCTTTCTTCAAGAGCCCAACATTGTTCTTAACTATCTTCCTTCTCTTCACATACCTAAAAAAGTTTTTGCTATCCTCCTTTATATTCCTGGCAAGCTTGCGTTCGTACCTCAGTTTTTTTCTCCCCGTATTGCCTTTTTAGTTAAGTTTTGTTGTTCCTTAAAAACTTCCCAATCATCTGTCCTCCCACTCACCTTAGTTCTGTCATACTTGCTTTTTTTAATGCTATGCAATCTCTGACTTCCTTTGACAGGCACTGTGGCCCCTTTACCCCCTTTGAATCCGTCGTTCTCTGGGGGATGAACTGATTTTGCACCTTGAGCATTATTCCCAAGAATACCTGCCATTGCTGTTCCTCTGTCTTTTCTGCTAGGATATCCGTCCAGTCAACATTGGCCAGCTCCTCCCTCATGGCTCCATAGCTTCCCCTGTTCAACTGCAACACTGACACCTCCGAGCTGCCCTTATCCTTCTCAAATTGCAGATAAAATATCATCATTTCTCTTAGGGTTTTTTGAATTTTCTTCCCTTTTAGAAAATAATCTATGTTTTTGTTCCTTCTGTATTCCATCTACCAGCCCTTTCCCCATTCTCCACATCTGTCTGTTGTATTCCCCAACCTCCCCTCACCCTCAATATTACCAGCACCTCCGTCTTTCTTCATATCATCTGGGAACCTGGCCCAAAAGTCATCAATTTCATTACCCAAATCGTTGACATAAAATGTAAAAAGAAGCCACCACTAGTCATCGGCACCCAGTCTAAGTATATTCCAGTACTTAGTTTGCTAATTTCCCGCCATTTCCCTCTTTATTCCAGAACATCGTGAACTGCTGTTACCGGCATGGCTGAAGGAGTCGAAGGCAGAGGTGATCCATTGACTTCAACAAAGAGCAAAGGTATATGTCTCATAGACAATAAATTAGAGTATGACCTTTGATAGGATGCTTTGCAAAACAAATATATATATATATATATATATATATGCTTTACAAAATAATAGGGAAGATGGAAGAAGGAAGGGGACAGGAGAAAGGGGGCAGATACAAGATCGACAGGGACCGGGAGAGGGGAGTGGAGCTGGCTGACGATTGCGGCTTCTGGTGTACTTTGAAGAAATAACTGGGTAAAGGGACTCTTGAGGAATGTTTGCACGGGTGGCAGGATAACAAGTGGGTCAGACGAGCGAGTGAAGGCCACGTGGAGTTCAGTGCCAGGCGTACAGGCAAAATCTGCTCCAGGAGGCTGGGCCCAAAAGAAGACCCTGCCCCTCCGCAGGCAGGAGGTAAGAGGGGAAAAAAAAACAATCAGAGGGACTTATTCTGGGGTTGGGTGCAAGAGAGGAAATAACAATGGGTGTGAAAGCCGATCGCTTTCCCGTGCCGTACTGCTCCACCTCTATCTCAATGGATCGTATCTGGAGTTTCAAAGCTAGCGGAGAACGCTGGGAATGCGAGGGTGGTCGAGAGGTAGCTGAAAGCTGCGAAGGTGAAAAAGACCGAAGGTCACCTGGACCAGCTGGACTAACCTCAGAGTTCGGAAGAGGCAACGAAAAAGATTGTGGAGGCGATTTTTTTCAATAAAACCCTGGATTCTTCAGGACTGGAAAATTGGGAATGTCACTTCACGCGTTAAGAAGGACCAGAGTCTGAAGAAAGGATATTATAGGCCAGTTATCCCGGCTTCAGCTGGTGGAAAGACGTCGGAGCCGAAGGATGAGCTTTCAGGGGTACGCGGTGGCACGTGATAAAATCGGCTAAAATCGGGACTGTGTTTCAAAGAGGAAGTCTTCCCTGACAAGTCTATTGAAATTACTTGATAGACAAAGGAGATACAGCGGATGTTGCTTACCGGGATCTTCAAAAGGTTTTTGACGAGTTGCCGCACATGAGGCGGCTGAAGAAAATACGAGCCCGCATAATTACGGCGAAGGCACTTGCATGGATAGAAGATTCGCTGGCTGGCGAGAAGGAAGGAGTGGGGAGAAAAACGGTCTTTTCTGGTAGGCAGCTGTTGACTAGGGGTGCAACGCAAGGGTCGGAGTTGGCACCGCTTGGTCTCACGTTGCACGTGAATGATTTGGACGAAGGAGTTCGTTGCTTCGTGGCCAGGTTTTGCGGAAGATCCGAAGACAAGTGGAGGAACCAATAGTTGTTGAGGAAGAAGGGTGTAGAGGAATTGGGAAAATGGGCAAAGAGGTGGCAGACGGGATATAATGTAGAGAAGTGCATAGATATGCACTTTAAGAAATGGAATAAAAGGTGTGGACTATTTTCTAAATAGGAAGAAATCTCAAAAATCAGAGGCGCAGAGGGACTTGGAAACCTCAGTACAGGAATCCCTAAAGGTCCTCACAGAGTGAGTCCGTAGCGAAGAAGACAATTGCAATGTCGCCATTCATTTCGAAAGGACTATAGTACAAAAACAAGGATAAAATTGTGAGTGTTTATAAGGTTTTAGTTACACCGCACTTGGAGAATTCTCAACAGTTTTGGGACACATATACTGTATTTGTTGGGTTTGGAAAAAGTCCAGGAGAGAGACACAAGATAGATACCAGGAATTCAAGGGTAAACAGGTGAGCAGTGTTTGGTGGTTTAGAGGCAGTACTCGCTGAGGTTGGTGGCGTTACCATTGAAACTTGTCGGATATTGAAAGGTGCAGACAAAGGAATGTGGAAAGTTTGATCCCTATATTCGGGGAATCCAGGACCAGGGGGAACCAGCTCCGAATTAAACGGGAGTCCATTTAGTACAGAGATGAGGATAAAAATAGCAAGACGGTGGGTGGTGAATCTGTGGAATTCACGTCTGTACAGGCCGTCATTTGGTATGTATGATACGGAGGTTGATAGGGTCCTTTTTTAAACAGGACGTCAACAGTTAACTGCAGAAGGAAGGAGAATGGGTTTGGAGGGGATAACAATTCATCCATTATAGATCGGCGGAACAGACTCGATAGACCTAACCCTGCCCCTATGTCATACGGTCCAGCAGTCTTTGTTACAACGAAGACACAACAGTGCGTGTACTTCATTAGGAGTTTGTGCTGAATTATTATGTGGCTAAAGAACTCCCAAATTTCCGCAGATGTACTGCAGAGCATTCTAACTGGTGACGTCACAGCCTGGCACGGGAGGGGCGGGGCTTTGCACAGGATCAGCAATCGCTGCAGACAATTGTATACTCAGCCAGCTCCAGCATGGGGACTAGATTTCCCAGCACCGAGGACACCTTTAAGAGACGGTACCCCAGAAAAGCGGCATTCATCGTGAAGGGCTCCGAGCATCCAGCCTTTTTTTCTGATTGCTCATCACGCAGGAGGGACAGGAGCAAGATCTCCCTCCCTCTCTCTCTCTCTCTCTCTCTCTCTCTCTCTCTCTCTCTCTCTCTCTCTCTCTCTCTCACACACACACACACACACACACACACACACACACACACACACACACACACTCACACACGTGTTGAAATTAGGAAGGTGATATTTCCCTTCTCTCTGCATGAATACGTATTGCTGAGAAAAGGGAAATACAGATTCATGGCGGTGTCGTGGCGTTGTCAACCAAATTTATATGCCCGGTTAAAAAGTCCTCTGATCACAGCCTAGGACTCCAAAACCAGGCAGAGCAGTGAAGACATTCGGGTAACAACAGACTTGCGGTCCTGAACGCCACATGGATAGGTTTCTCAACTGGGAGCTTCCAGGTGGAAATATTGATCGAGATGCCGCGCTAAATAATGACAGACGAACAAACGATTGCTTCTGTTTTCAGAACGTTATAATGACCAAAAATCATTTTCTTCTGTTAAGCCCGTACTTCGTGGATCAGGTGAATATATGTGTATTGCAGGGTGTGGGACATTATTGTTTCATGCTGGACCATCTCTCTCTCTCTCTCTCTCTCTCTCTCTCTCTCTCTCTCTCTCTCTCTCTCTCTCTCTCTCTCTCTCTCTCTCTCTCTCTCCCTCCCTCCCCCCCCCTCTCTCTCTCTCTCTCTCTCTCTCTCTCTCCCCAACGTTACATCCGAACTATCTCGACCAGAACTGACCTGAACTGAACTCTTCATCATCGTTAGACTATCCATTTACCCCCTAGACTTTGAAAGAGCTTGGGTTTGATTCCCTTTTCCACACTTCTGTATATATCATTGCTAACTTGTTTCATATATTTGCATTTTATAGTACTGTATTACTTAATTTACTAATGATGCACCACCAATAATTCTGAGACGTGGGTTGATAGGTAGGCTTTTTATTGGCTGGAAGAAAGCACAAGCAGCAAGTGACCACCACACAACATCCTGGAGACTGAGGAAGGGACTGTGCCTTCAATCGCCTTCATACCGGAGTCTGTGGGAGGAGCCACAGGAGATCAGTCAGCGGGGGGGGGGGGGGGGGGGGGGGCGTGTCCAGACAGGTATATGTAGTTCACCACAACTAATAAAAACTATTAGCGACAGTAATACCAGACTCCAACGTGTATTCCATTTCTGCTGGTTCGGTGACCCGGTCACGGGGTACGTGACACTCAGGACTGCGGATGAAGTTGGAAGGCTGACTCTGAGCTCAGGAGTCGCTCTGTTCTAAATAGCCTGGGTAACTATAATTAATGCTTTCTCTTCCCTCCCCCCCCCCCCCACAACCCCCAGCCAGGAAACGTACCCGGATACGGAATATCTTCAAATGGTTTATCCCAGTGGAATCGACAACGGAAGGGGATCAGGACGTGGTACCGGCAACAGCAGAAGAAGGCGGGACCGAGGACGGTGTCCTTCCAGAAAGGCGCCCAGCGGTGCCGAGCCAGCCCGGAATTTGTGCGGCGGCGGACGATGGCGCTGCAGAGAGAGCCGATCCCAGCGAGGAGCCGTTACCACTTAAGGGCTCGTTTAACAGGAAGGCGCCCAGTTTCCGACAGAGAATTGGTGAGTGCGATGGGACAGACGGCGGAATGGGAAGGTTGAGAGATGAGCGCAATGGAAGTTGGGGCTCTCATGGGAGGGATGGAGCTTGGGATGCGGGAAAAAAAGGCGGAGGGACCGGTAATTCGTTTTGAAACGTTTCCTCGGTGCTGGAGTATTCGGGTGACGTTTGATCATTCCGCTCGGTGGCATCACTTTGATATTAAAAACAAAGATGTCGCCACCCAGATGGTGAGAGTACTTCGGGGAAGCGTGTGTCACTGACGAGAAGAAACCTTAATGCGGACCACTCCCGGGTTCTTGATAAGCGGTCGGGGAATGCGGCCGATCCCGTGAGGGAGCCGAGACAGCGCCGTGGAGCAGGTATTAAATTCAGTGACGATGTGAGGACAGCCCACTGTTTCTGGGTGGGTGGTAAACATGAAATGTTGGAGCCGTTCCCACGCACATGCCGCCGTCTACAGCCAAGTACTTGCATTTCATGAGCGGTGTTCCATGTTCAGCCTCTCTGAATACTTGTCAGGCGGTCTACACCGTGGAAACGAGGCGTGAGCAGTAAGGGTGGGGGGTTGTAACACAGACGACAGTGTTTGGAGTACAGCTGGCTTTCTCATTTTTGATCCATAGTTCCGGATACCAGATTCTCTGAGCTCCTCTCAGAGTGGAGCGAAGAGCAGGTGTTTCAGCTGACAAAATTCTACAACCCAAGACTGAAGCAGGCGATCGAAGAAGGAGTTGAAGTTCTCAGCTGGGAGCTAAGATACCAGGAGCACTTCACTGGACGAGAACATGAGGTACGTGGGGAGGAAACCGTGACGTCCCTCTTACCGTATTGTCGCGAGATCGGGAGCTGTTGCGCGCGTGCTCGTTCACAAACGTGGGCTCCCATGCTCCATCAATCTTCGGTGCTGCTACTCAGCGACGTGTGCTAGCGAACTGGCATTTTCTGTCTGCATGTGTTCTCGTTACTGTATGTGCTGTGCGCTGTGTGGGAGTCCAAGTACTGCATTTTGCACCCTGGCCTGGTTAGAACGATATTTTGTTTAGCACCTGTCGGTTTCAATGATAAGACTGAATTTGAAACGTAATCGGCGCCACCAGCCGAAAGGGAGACGAGGGGTAGACAGATTCTCTTTTTCACACTCTCGGGCCTGTTTCATGATATACCGGGATTCATCTCGGGTCAGTTTCTGTCCCAGAGTTCCTGGCCTTAGGAATGAATCCTATGAAGTGGGGATCATTGTCGGCGTTTCGGGCCGGGACCCTTCGTCAGGACCAACTGAAAGGAAAGAAGATTCAGTTAGTCCTGACGAAGGGTCGCGGCCCGAGACATCGACAGTGCTTCTCCTTACAGACGCTGCCTGGCCTGCAGTGTTCCACCGGCATTTTGTGTGTGTCGCTCGTAATCAACACGGTGGTTCACGTGAGCCCATGACACCGCCGCCCAGCTCAACACAGAACGGCCCTGATCAGTCCTGAAAGGGGCTGAAAAAATTCCATCGGCATTACACGCTTTTCTTTCGAACACCTTTATCCTTAATATAACGTAAACGGCTCAGTTCGAGATTCCGTTCATTTCACCCTGAGTAGACTTTTGGGATTTCCTTAATCTTCCCCGACAATGATAATCCTCGACTACAGTTTCCGTCCTGATTTCCTTTTTACGCAACCCCACTTTGTCTATACACCCAAACATCCTCACCAAATACTCCTTCCAGTGCCATGCATCTGCACTACACTCTCCGAGGCCGCAGTATTAGCTACTTCCTGCACCGAAAAAATTGCACACTGAGTGGATGTTCCTGGTGTTCTGGTGCCGTTCGATGTGTTGTGCTTTCACAAATGTTCTTCCGCCCACCACTGCCCCAAGCGGCTCTCTTTCTCTCATTGCCGTCTTCCTGTCAGCTTGAACAAGTGTGGCCGCTCTCCTCTGAACCCTCTCGTTAAAAAGCAAAGATGTTTTCGTCAACAGGACAGCACTTAATCGATTTTTTTTTGACGTCCCTTTTCTTCCTCTCGCACCATTCTCTGTAAGTAACTTAGGCTGTTGTGCGTAAAGAATATTCGGAGATAAAATGACTCTCAGATACTCAAATCTCCCCGCTTGGCACTTGCACGCATTACACTATCAAAGTAACTTAGATCAAATTTCTTCCCTATTCCGATCTTTTTTTTATCTGAACTACAGCTGAACCTCTTGATCATGTCGGAAAGCCTTTATGCATTGAGTTTTTGCCGCATGATTAACTGATTACATTTCATTATCAAGTGTGCAGGCAAACCCAATCATGTGGCCAGTGACTGTTGTTTCTTCAGCCATCCAGAATCATTAACATTCCGGGTTCACTGGGATTCCTTCTGTGACATTTACTATTGACGTCATGGCCTCATTTGAATATCCTCGAGGTACCCGCCCTATTTTCTGCACTGATAGTTCGAGTCGGAACACAGTCATGACCTCCCAGCAACGAACAGGTATTTAATCCCTCTTCCAGTTCTCCGTCCTCAGACAGTATCATTTGTTGTCGTTTTCAGAGGATCAGCGTGCTGGCGCAGAATGGAAACCGGACAGAGAGCTCAACGGAATTTCTCACTCTGGTGGCAGGGAAAGGCTCTCGGGCCCGAAGGGCGATGTGGGTATCTTTTGCTCAAAATAGGAAATTGTTACCAAAGTTGGACAACATCTTGAAAGACATCCAGGAGCGAGGTACGGAAATTTAACCGAAAAGAGCAATTCAGTCCTGCGGATGTAATTACATTAATCATATCCGGCTTCACGAGGGTGTATTGATTTATGCAGGTCCTGATCTTCACCGATACGTGGATGTCTCCCGAAGCATTAATGAATTACCCAGTGAACTGAAAGGTGAGCAGGTTTCAAGCAAACATTTTTTGAGAAACGTTGTCCGATTGGAGAGGTTTGTTCAGAGCTTGGCAGAATCAGAGAATCAGCAATTCCAAAGCTGGGGAGGGGGGTTAGACTAGACTTGCATTTGACCGACTAACGTTCCCGCCGGAGCAGATTCCATAGCGAGCAACAACCGGTCAATTTTCTGACACACTGAACATTTTAAACTGCGTTGTTGAGCTGACGCATTGCGAATACCATATAAACCTGACAGAGTCTGGCCGGATATACGAAAGTTATTTCCCATGATAGGGGAGTCTAGGACAAGTGGGCACGGCTTCAGGATTGCAGGACGTCCATTTAGAACAGAGATTCGGAGGAATTGCTTTAGACAGAGGGTGGTAAATCTGTGGAATTTGTTGCCACGAGAGGCTGCAGAGGGCAAGTCATTGGGTGCATTTTAGGTAGCGATAGATATGTTCTTAATTAGTCAGGGCATTAAAGGGTATAGGAAGAAGGAAGGAAAAAGGGGCTGACTGAATGAATTGGCGGAGCAGAATCGATGGACCGAATGGTCTATTTCTGCTCCTATATCTTATGATCTTATGGTCTTATAGTCCAGACGCCTGAGTTCCACATCACTCTTACATCACCTTCTATTGAAACCGTTTTCTTCATAGCGCGTCCGATATTTATTTGCAGATTACGTCCCAAACGTTGAACGACACAAATGAATGCCAGGCGTAGCTATGATTCAGGCACACATTTTTGTATCGGTTTTGTGTGTTGTATTAATATGCAAAGTGTCTTTCCCCTTGATTGCTCAAACCCCGAACACTTTTTTCTTTAAACTTGAGCCCCTTCTTTTCCTGACCCGTTCCACTGGCAAAGGGCGAATGTGAGATAAAGATGTCTTCTGCATTTTGCTCTTAACTCACCCCCACCCCTGATTCGACTGATTTTGAACTCAGACCATTTCCCAAAAGAAAGAAAAAGCCCCGATAGTGCATGGACAAGGCAGCAGCAAAGCGATGAGCTCAGCTCTGAAGACAGCTTTCTCGGCTGCTGAACGTCGTTCACCTCCCATGTCAACTCTATCATTTTCATCTTCCACCGGGAGATGGCGCATTCTTTCATAGCTTCCGCTTTGACGTCATTTATCCTTACACCTGCAACCCGGAGCGCCCCCGAGCCCCACACAGACAAACAGTTGAACTGAAATGGAAGACCCTTCTCCACCTTCTCCCATTCTGCACCAGCAGCCTAGGCCGCATTGAAACTGCCCTGTTGTCACCCGTCACGAGCAGTCCCTTCAATCTCTTCAGCGCTCCTGCCCAGCTGCAAATGGAGGCTGAGAGTGTTTCCTGTCTTCCGGTTCCACTGAAAGGTCCCGGACCTGGATCCTCACATGTGTTTCTCTCTTCAAAAATGTTACCCGACGTGCTAAGTCTTTCATGCAGCTCTGGCAGATGGAGGCATACGCACATACACAAGCTACTCCTTCCCCAGGTACCAAACGCCCTTCTCCCCGCGCTTGCGCGTTAGAGCGACACAGTGGATCGCAGAGATGCATCTGTGGCAAAAAAAAAGTTTTTTAAGTGAGAACGACGGTCCACGATAGGGTAGAAAAAAACATAGCAAGGTATGAAGAGATTGTTGCCTTTCACAGCTCAGTTCATATCAGAACGTGTGGTGTATATTGGCCATTATTACCGTCGAGTTTTATTGCACAGGACATGTTTACGGTCGAGTTTTATTGCACAGGACATCCAAAGGGTCTATTACCATGGCGACTGTAGTTTTAAAGAGTGAACATTCTGTTGGTGTTTTTAACATTGTTAGAACTGGACATCTCACATTGTTGGCAAATTCTCTCTCTTCCCATATAAGACGTTCAACAGACGCACGAAGAGGCAATGCGGACGCAGACTGAAACACTGAGAGTGAGCACGATCCTGGCAAAGGAGAAGGAGAAGGTTTTCCAGCTGGTTGATCGATACGCTGAGCTCACGGTCATTTCTCCTGTTCGAGATTGGAGAATGGCGGAACACGAGCTGCGGGCAAGAGGGCGGGACCATGCCGAGCGGAGGGAGAAATATCTGCGGGAAGAACTCGAAAGAATCCGGACTGATCACTTCTTCCAGAGATGCTATTCCCGGCGTGAATCCATTTCTGGATGTTCAACGGCCGTTGTTGGAGTCGCGGGGATCGGGAAAACAACAATGGTACAAAAGATTCTTCACGACTGGGCCACGGGGAAAATATACCAACAATTCCAGTTTGTTTTCAGTTTCACGTTCCGAGAGTTAAACTCCATTAACGGTACAATAAACCTGAAGCAATTGATTTTGGATCGGTATCCTTACTTTGGGAATGTCCTGGGTGAGATATGGAAAAACCCAGAGGGCTTGCTGTTTATATTCGACGGTTTGGATGAATACAAATGCAAAATCGATTTTGCTGACAGTCGGAGAGATACTCAACCTCAGTACCAGTGCCCAGATCCCGAATGGCGGTGTGAAGTGCCGCACATCGTGTACAGTTTAATCCAGCACAAGCTGCTCCCAGGGTGTTCGGTGCTGGTGACTACCCGCCCCACTGCATTGCGTGAATTGGAAGAGGCAGACATCAGCATTTGGGCTGAAATACTGGGATTTTCTGCTGAGGACGGGAAAGAATATTTCAATAAGTATTTCGAAGATCAGACGGTGGCGGCAGCTGTTTTGAAACACGTAGAGGAGAACGAGGCCCTGTACGTTATGAGCTACAACCCCTCCTACTGCTGGATCCTCGCTCTGTCACTGGGTCCCTTCTTCACACAAAGAGTCAGGGACCCGCAGTGGTTTCCCAAGACCATCACCCAAGTGTACTCCTACTATGTTTACAACATCTTGAAAAACCACGGCCGGGAGATTGAGAACCCCCGTGAAGTGTTACTCAGGCTTGGTCAGATGGCCTTCACAGGAGTGTCTCAGAAGAAGATAATGTTTACGGATGAAGATTTAATCAAGAACAGAATGCAGCCTTCCCAGTTCCTGTCCGGGTTCTTGGTGGAACTTTTTGAGGTAACCCGTTCTGCCCGGCGGGTGGTGTACACTTTCCCACACGTCAGTATACAGGAGTTTGTGGCCGCCCTCGCACAGTACCTGAATCCACATCCGGGCGATATCCTGACCGCCCTCACCGAAATCCACAACACGGCCGATGGGCGATTTGAGGTATTTCTCCGTTTTGTCGCTGGTCTCTCATTCCCCGGCTCAACCCGGGGCCTGGAGGAGCTTCTGGGTCCGTTTCCCCATCAAACCACCTGCCGAGTGATCGATTGGCTGATGTCGAACGTTGGCCGTGAAACTGGAAGAGGAGGGGTTCAGTCTGGAAAGAAGAGACTCCTGAACACGCTACATTGTTTACTGGAGTCCAGGAACACCCAGCTGGGTCAGGCCACGCTGGGGTCAGTGGAACTTCTTTCATTCCGTGGATTGGAAATGACGCCGACTGACTGTGCGGTCCTGAATCGTGCTTTCCGGTTGAGTGCGACAATAAAGCGACTCGATTTGCAGGGCTGCCACATTCATTGCGAAGGACTGCGGCGGCTGGAGCCCGAGCTGCACAAGTGCCAGGAGCTGAGGTGACTTACTTCTTTTGTTGTTGTTGTTTTACGCCTTCTCCAGATGGTCGAAGGTTTCCGCTTTCCGTTTCTTCCGAAGAAGGGCAGAACTGGTGAACGGGAGTAAGGGGAGGTCAGGTTAGCCATGCCGTGTTTGAGTAGCGGCTTGACAAGAGGGGGAGTGGGGGAGGGGCTCCATCTTTTCCCATTTTGTTTTGTATTGGAATCATAGAGCATTGCAGCACAGAAACAGGCCAGCCAGCCCGTCAGCTCCCGACGTAAGCCAGCTTGCATGGTACCTCTCTGTGGGACACGGCCTGCGGGCCGGACCCTGGACAGCGCTGATGCGCGGGAGGGGTTTCGGGGCCCGAGTCCATCAGCTCCCTGAAGGGGACCTCACAGGCAGACAGGGCGGTAGAGAAGGCACTCTGCACACTTTCCTTCATCAGCCGGGCGTTGAGTACCGGAGTTCGGGAGTTCTGAGGAGGTCGTGCAAACTCAGCCGTTCGAGTCTGCTCCCGCCATTCCATCGTAGCTGATCCCCGGGTCCCACCCAACCCCAGGAGGCATAAATTATATTTAAGAAAATGTACCGACGGCCTTTGAAACAGAGTTTGAAACCACGAACGGTATTACAAAACCCCAAAACAATATAGAACATTACAGCAGCGAAACAGGCCTTTTCGCCCTCCTTGGCTGTGCCGAACCATTTTTCTGCCTAGTCCCACTGACCTGCACCTGGACCATATTCCTCCATACACCTCTCATCCATGTACCTGTCCAAGTTTTTCTTAAATATTAAAAGTGAGACCGCATTTACCACTTCATCTGGCAGCTCATTCCACACTCCCGCCACTCTCTGTGTGAAGAAGTTCAACGTTCCCTTTAAACATTTCCCCCTTCACCCTTAACCCATGTCCTCTTGTTTTTTTTCTCCCCTTGGTTCAGTAGGAAAAGCCTGCTTGCATTCACTTTAACTATACCCATAATTTTTATACGTCTATCAAATCTCCCCTCAATCTTCTACGCTCCTGGGAATACAGTCTTAACCTATTCCGCCTTTCTATATAGCTTTTATATTAATTGATATAATCCTTTTTTGCTACAGCTTTAGAAAAGAAAGACCAAAGGTTAATGAACATAATTATGGCAATTCCCCAAAACATAGAATCACTTCCTTCTCAATGATTTGAGTGACTAAAATGTCTCCTTTTGAGAGGATGTTGTTGCTTCTTTCAGGCCTGTAACTTGCGGGAGATAATTACCGAACTGTAATTAATGACGATCTGTTTCGCAGTTCCTCTGGCCCGCTGATTGCCCTGACTGTTTAACGCTCACTGACACTGGCAAACAGGCCGTCATTTGACAAGGTTCCACACGGTATGCTTATTCAGAAAATCAGAAGGCATGGGATCCGGGGAAGTTTGGCCAGGTGGATTCAGAATTGGCTTGCCTGCAGAAAGCAGAGGGTCGTGGTGGAGGGAGTGCATTCGGATTGGAGGGTTGTGACTAGTGGTGTCCCACAAGGATCTGTTCTGGGACCTCTACTTTCCGTGATTTTTATTACCGACCTGGATGTGGTGGAAGAAGGGTTGGTTGGCAAGTTTGCAGACGACACAAAGGTTGGTGGGGTTGTGGATAGTGTAGAGGATTGTCGAAGATTGCAGAGAGACATTGATAGGATGCAGAAGTGAGCTGAGAAGTGGCAGATGGAGTTCGACCGGGAGAACTGTGAGGTGGTACACTTTGGAAGGGCAAATCCAAGGTAGAGTTCAAAGTAAATGGCAGGATACTTGCTAGTGTGGAGGTGCAGAGAGATATGGGGGTATATGTCCACAGATCCCTGAAACTTGCCTCACAGGTAGATAGGGTAGTTAAGAAAGCTTGTGGAGTATTAGCTTTCATAAGTCGAGGGATAGAGTTTAATAGACATGATGTAATAACGCAGCTCAATAAAACTATAATTAGGCCACACTTGGAGTATTGTGTCCAGTTCTGGTCGCCTCACTATAGGAAGGATGTGGAAGCATTGGAAAAGGTGCAGAGGAGATTTACCAGGATGCTGCCTGGTTTAGAGAGTATGGATTATGATCTGAGATTAAGGGAGCTAGGGCTTTACTCTTTGGAGAGAAGGAGGATGAGAGGAGACATGATAGAGGTAAAAGATATTAAGATAAATAGATAGCGTGGACAGCCAGCGCCTCTTCCCCAGGGCACCACTGCTCAATACAATAGGACGTGGCTTTAAGGTAAGGAGAGGGAAGTTCAAGGGGGACTTTAGAGGAAGGATTTTTTCTCAGAGAGTGGTTGGTGCGTGGAATGCACTGCCTTAATGTCTGGGGAGGTGGTTGCAGAAATAGGCAACGTAACTCACCTAAGTTGTGACTCGGCTTAAAGATAAAACAACGTGTGTTGAACAAGGAATATTCGAGCGAACATCATGATGAATCCCCGTTTCCCTTTACAATGTCCTCTGCATTACAAGATTGATTCCCAAGCTTTCGAAGAGTGTTTCCCAAACTTCAATGCCAAGTGCGGTCTATCTGTGCCTTCCAAATCAAGAAATCGAAGCGATGTGTTATGTTTCGCAAACTGGCGTTCTTCACGCTAAGCATTGTAGTAACACTCGACGCTTACGTGTACTTCAACACTTAAAGCAGAGTTCCCTGCAAATTTACATTGCGCAATTTAGGTCCTTCGCAGAATGACAAGGAAGACTGTGCAGACAAGAAGATACTTTCTCCGTCTTCCAACTAGATCCGCCCGAAATGAGACTGACGATTTAACGGCCCCACACCAAATGGGTACAATTATGGTCACCTGACGACGGGAAGGGTGTGGGTGCTACAGAGAGAGTTCAGAGGAGATTTACAAGGATGTTTCCTGGAGTGGGGAGCGTGCCTTATGAGAACAGGTTGAGTGAACTCGGCCTTTTCTCCTCGGAGCGACGGAGGATGAGAGGTGACCTGATAGAGGTGTACAAGATGATGAGAGGCATTGATCGTGTGGATAGTCAGAGGCTTTTTTTCCTCAGGGCTGGAATAACTAACGCGTTGGGGAGCGGGGATGGTCATAGTTCTAAGGTGCTTGGAAGTAAGTACAGGGGGGATGTTAGGGGTACGTTCTTCACACAGAGAGTGGCGGGTGCGTGGTTAAGGCTTTTTGAAGAGAATCTTAGATAGGTAAGTGAAATAGAGGGTTGCGCGCTAGTGAAATTCTAGACAGTTTCTAGAGCAGGTTCCAGGGTCAGTACAGCATTATGGGCCGAAAGGCCTGAAATGCGCTAGAGGGTTGTATGTTCTATGCTCTATATACCTGATTAAGTGCTTTGTTGACAATTGGCGAATAAATCGGAGGTGGCACCGATAATCTAGTGTCTGCGACGGGACTTTCCGGGTCAATAGTTTAATATTTAACATTTCCTGAAATAACTGATCAAATATTTATCAACCTATCTTTTTTTTTTCTTGTCTGTTTATTTGTTTAGACTTGGGTTCAATCAGCTGGGTGACTCGGGAGTGAAAATACTAACTTCGGTTTTGAAGAACCCGGACTGTATGATACAGAAGTTGTGGTAAGTGATCGGCGTACATCAATGCCCCGTCAGGTCGCCTCACTCTCTCCTCGGTTGTGTCCACTGTCCTTCAGTAATACACTGAGCGCGTTTTCGGCGACACAGATGACACCATGCGTGCGGGCGGGGGTGTCAACACATCTGAACAGACGTAAAGGGACGTGCGTGAATATGGATCGGCGCTTCGTCTGTCATCTCACTTTCAGGTAATTAGAATACATGGAAGGCACCTATTCGGTGTGACCCCCCAGAGACAATTAAAAGATTGGTGAATTCTTAACAGTTGCAGATGCTGCAGGTATGAAGGAGAAATTAGGATTGTGGAAAACCTTAGAGGGTCAGGCGGCCTCGGAGCAGAGAGAAGCGGAATTGGCATTTCGGTCCTCAACATCACTGGTGTAGTGAGGTGAGAGGGGCATGGAGAGCAGAAGGGTACGTCAGTGATATGGGTTGTGGAGACAGAGGAGAGCGAGTAAAATGGCGATGGGAAAATGTCACGTGGGACGTTCCTGAGGGATACGTCCAGAGGAGGATGCGGGCGAATCAGGAACTCTGCAGACGAGGGAAGGATCTGTGTGTGAGCAGTCTTGGAAAAAGAGGAATGAATTGACCCAAATCTCCTTGTAATCTCCAAATCTTCCCGTATCTCCTTGCTTTTCTGCTGCTGTGGCCCCTCCACTTCAGCGATTGGCGTGCTGTGTGTTCGGAAATTTCTCCTGCGCACACCAGCAACGCGCGGACATTTGCATTCTTCTGGCCTACCTGTCAGCCAGAACCAGTTGTGGCCTCTCTCTGACCACCCCCATGAGCAAAGCCTGTCCACCCACAACAGCTGCAGCTCACGCCATTGATTTGTGTTTTTTTTATTTGTTTGTTTGTTTTTCGCACGATTCTCTGTAAACTCGGCTGACGATGCGCTTGAAGCCGGAGGGAAGTCAGCAGATTCGGAGATCCTGTTGCGCCAGCGCTCGTCAGTCGGAGCGATTGCATTTATTCCCCGTTCTGATGTTTAAGCCAAGCAAAACCCTAATCTGTTCACCATACCTGCTTCCCTTTGTACATTCAATTGCTGTCACGTGATCGGCTATGCCGATCAGGCGTACAGGTGTGTCCATTAATGAGGCCGCCAGGTGTTTCTGCGGTCATTGAAACAGAAGGGAAGGGGAACTTTTTCTTGCTTCAAAAGTGGTAGGGGAAAAGTTGGAATGAAACTGCGGTGGAAGGAAGCAGTAGCTATTTTTTTTTAAAAAAAACGACTGCCAGAGGAGAATACGCCTTAGGTTATTAAGGATATATTTCATATTCGCGGGAGCTGTGCTAATATTCAATTACGCGCTCTATTCTGGGTATACAGCGAGAATGCGACTGATGAAAGATCGGGAGGGTTTGAGGTGAACCTCCTCCCGTCTGGATGATTCTCAGAAGAGCGGCTAACCATCTCACAGATTTGTCCGCCGGGCATCTCTCTTCCTTTTCGTTTGCTCTCCGCGAACAGGCCGTACGTGCGAACGGTCATGAAATCACATGAACGTCGATTGAAGGAACGAAATGAAAACTCATTCTGCAACAATTTCAACCCTTCTTCCCCCCCCCCCCCCCGCCGTATCTAGGCTGGATTCCAACGGTCTGACGGCTGCTTGTGCTGAGGACCTGGCCTCCACTCTGCGTGAAAACGTCTCACTGACTGAATTAAACCTGAGTACAAATGAACTGGGAGATGAGGGTTTGATAAAGCTATCGGAGGCTCTGAGAAACCCGGATTGTAAATTACAGAGATTGGAGTAAGTACCACATCATGAAGCGATGACATTTACGTTCACCTGTCCCCCCGGCACTGCATATTGGCGCAGGTCTCGGTGCGATGCGATCATTTGTGTGTCTCGGAGATCTGTACCGGGTCTGATGTTGTCTGTCGTAAACATTAATGATCTGTGTGATGTGGTGGTAGATTGGATTAGTAAGTATGCAGCTGATACTAAAATAGGTGGCGTTGTGCCTAATGAAGTAAGTTTTCAAAGGTGGCAGAGAGATTTAGGCCAGTTAGAAGAGTGGGCTGAACGATGGCAGGTGAGTTTAAGGCTGATAAGTGAGAGGTGCTACATTTGGGTAGGAATATTCAAAATAGGACATACATGGTAAATGGTAGGGCATTGAAGAATGCAGTAGAACAGAGTGATCTAGAAATAATGGTGCATAGTTCCCTGAAGATGGAATCTCATGTGGATAGGGTGGTGAAGAAAGCTTTTGGTATTCTGGCCTTTATAAATCAGAGCATTGAGTATAGGAGTTGGGATGTAATGTTAAAATTGTACAAGCCATTGGTGAGTCAGATTTGGAGTATTGTGTACAGTTCTGGTCACCGAATTATAGGAAAGATGTCAACAAAATAGAGAGAGAGAGTACAGAGAAGATTTACCCGAATGTTACCTGGGTTTCAGCTCCCAACTTACAGAGTAAGTTTGAACAAGTTAGGTCTTTATTCTTTGCAGCGTAGAAGGTTCAGGGGGGACCTAATAGAGGTATTTTAAATTATGAGGGGCATAGATAAAGTTCACATGGATAGGTTTTTTTTTCCATTGAGAGTAGGGGAGATTCAAACAAGAGGACATGAGTTGAGAGTTGGGGAGCGAAAGTTTAGGGGTAACACGAGGGGTATTTTTTTTACCCAGGGAGTGTGGAACGAGCTTCCTGTAGAGGTGGTAGAGGCAGGTTCGATATTGTCATTTAAAGCAAAATTGGAGAGGTGTATGGACAGGAAAGGAACGGAGGGTAATGGGCTGAGTGCAGGTCGGTGGGACTAGGTTCGGCATGGACTAGAAGGACCGAGATGGACTGTTTCCGAGCTGTAATTGTTATATGGTTATATTTATGAAGCGCCTCTCCTAACTTGAGTCCACGAGTCCAGCCTAACGCTCGATTTACAGTGGCTGCGCTGATTTTTGTCCTCTGCTGATAGTTGTCCCCCTGGGCTGCCTATTCGATTGTGTTACTGTTCGCAACACTCAAGGTGGTCACCGAATCACAGGAAGGATATTAATAAGGTTGAAAGAGTGCAGAGAAGGTTTACAATAATGTTGCCGGGACCTGAGAAACTGGGATACATAGAAAGATTGAATAGGTTAGGACTTTATTCCCTGGAGCGTAGAAGAATGACGGGAGGCTTGGGCAGAAAAATGGCAGATGGAGTTTAATACAGACAAGTGTGAGGTATTGTACTTTGGAAGGACAAACCAAGGTAGAACATACAAGATAATTGATAGGCACAGAGGAGTGCAGAAGTTTCAGAGGGATCTGGGAATACAGATACAAAATTCCCTAAAAGTGGCATCACAGGTAGATAGGGTCATAAAGAGTGCTTTTGGTACATTGGCCTTTATAATCAAAGTATTGAGTATAAGAGTTGCAATGTTATAGTGAGGTTGTATAAGACATTGGTGAGATCGAATTTGGAGTATTGTGTGCAGTTTTAGTCACCAAATCACAGGAAGGATATTAATAAGGTTGAAAGAGTGCAGAGAAGGTTTACAAGGATGTTGCCTGGACTTGAGAAACTGAGATACATATAAAGATTGAATAGGTTAGGACGTTATTTGCTGGAGCGTAGAAGAATGAGGGGAGATCCGATAGAGGTATATAAAACTATGAGGGGTATAGATAGAGTGAATGCAAGCAGGCTTTTTCCACTGAGGCTCGGGGAGAAAAAATATACAGAGGACATGAGTTAAGCGGTAATGGGGGACAAGATTAGAGGGAACATTGGGGGGGGGGTGCTGCTTCACCCAGAGAGTAGTGGGAGTGTTGAATGAGCTGCCAGATGAAGTGGTTAATGCGGGCTCACTTTTAACATTTAAGAAAACTTGGACAGGTACATGGATGAGAGGGGTATGGAGGGATATGGTCCTGGTGCAAGTCAGTAGGACTGGTCAGAAAAATGGTTTGGCATAGCCAAGAAGGGCCAAAGGGCCTGTTTCTGTGCTGTGATGTTCTATGGTTCTATGGGACTCTGCCGCTGAGCCTACGTCAGATCAAACGTGGCCGAAGTTCAGGTGAGTCCAGGATATCAATACAGGGAGAGGTTGCTGGGAGTATAATCCACTGAACTTCTTCCGGGATTTCATTCAACTCCGATGGCGCTTACCTTAAACATCTTGCTGGTTTGTTTAAGATGCAAACTTCTATACGTTCATTTCAATACTTTTTACTGAGGTACCCTGAGTGTCAGTTTTTTAACGACCATTCAGTTTCAGCACTAGCTTTTGGCAGAGATCAGTCTGCGATGAGGCCTCGCCAACTGCCGCCACCTTCGCAACACAGACGCCCTCTGCTGGCAAACACCTGGAAGTGTCATCCTGGTGGAAAGTTGTGCTTTGGAGCAGACTCGGAAAAATTAAAAATAAACGTGAGCCGCGTCATCTGAGCCAAAACGATCAGGACAGTAGATAGTAGCATGGTCAATGTAGCCCAGGCACTTACTCATTCCTGTCCCTACCTTTTTTTTCTTTCGTTTAATCCACAGGTTGATGGATTCTTGTCTCACAGATTCCGGCGCCAAGGGTCTCGCCTCCGCTCTGGAATCTAACCGCTCATTGACGGGGCTAGGCCTGGAAATGAACTCGTTCACAGACGATTCCGTCTCTGCTCTACAAAAACTCATAAACAACCTCCCGAGTCTGCAATGGGTCCAGTGAGTGTGTGTTGGTATCCGGTGTAATAGAATTTCCCTTGCCACGCTCGGAGGATTGATTATTGGGAACTTGTGAAGAAGAAAAGTTCATGTTCTGTAAATTGGCTGATCACAATGATCGGTACATGGTCTGTGGTAACGTAGTACAGTACTGATAAACACTTGCAGCCGCTAACACAATCTGGGAATGTATTCAATCCCGTGGCACTGCCCGGTCATGCTCCGCAGGAATGGAACTCTCGCGTTGACCCTGATCCTATGAGATTGCCCACCGTCAGGGTACTCCAAACATACTCGGGGTCGGGGGCGGGGGGGAGGGGTGTGGAATTGATCCTCACTGAAATTGCACTCCAGCCACAGTCTGGAGGAAGAGAGCTCACACCGACACAGCACCCCAACCGCACTCTGACAGTAATGCACCCACACTCTGTGTCAAACTGAAACTAACTGGGACAGCATCCCAACCACAACGCTGTGGGAAGCTAATTTTACCTGTGACAGTAATCCCAGGATATCCTGAGGGAAACTGGCCCTCACTGTGACAGGACAGCAAATATACCTGTGGGACAGGATTGCTCACTAGGCGAATGGACTCTCCGCTCTGACAACACGTGAAACACACTAAATTCCACATATCAGGTGGTAGTAAATCATGACAACTGGCCTTCCTTGTTGTCTAGAAGGCGTTTCCGCCACTCATCATCAGAAACG
>NW_026779040.1:106822-191822 GCF_030144855.1 Hypanus sabinus
AGCACAGAAACAGGCCTTTTGGCCCTTCTTGGCTGTGCCAAACCATTTTTCTTGTTTTTTAATTTTTTTTATTTGTTTTTCAAAACATTTTACAAATTAAAAATCCCAAATCCCAATGAGGAACATTAAAACAGTGCCAAACCATTTTTCTGCCCGGTCCCACTGACCTGCACCTGGACCATATCCCTCCATACACCTCTCATCCATGTACCTGTCCAAGCTTTTCTTAATGTTAAAAGTGAGCCCGCATTTACCACTTCGTCTGGCGTGTGAAGAAGCCCTCCCCTCCAAAAGTAACACAAACAAAATGCTGGTGGAACACAGCAAGTCAGGCAGCATCTATAGGAAGATGTACAGTCGACGGTTCGGGCCGAGGCCCTTCGTCAGGAGTAACTGAAAGAAGAGATAGTAAGAGATTTGAAAGTGGGGGCGGGGAGGGAATATCCGAAACGATAGGAAGACAGGAGAGGGAGGGATGAAGCTAAGAGCCAGAAAGATGATTGGCAAAAGGGATACGGAGCTGGAGAAGGGAGTGGGTCATATGGGACGGGAGGCCTAGGGAGAAAGAAAGGGGGGAGGGGAGCACCAGAGGGAGATAAAATCCATCAGGATAAAAATTGTCAAAAGAAGCTAGAAAAATCCATCGCCACAGGATTCTGCAACAGGGGTGACTCAGTCTTATTACTTATACTGGCACGATCAAATTGCAAACGCTGTTCACAAGGCACTGCTTAAAAATACAAGCTCATAAAGTGACACCACACCTCCCTGTAAACACAACCCTGATCCAGTTTTTAGAGTCAATCATATTCTGACCGGTCCATTTGGGCAAACAAGACGTCCACGATAATCATCCGGATATAATGTTGCAAGGTAAACATGCAAGAAAAAAATACTTAGTAAATATACCATATGAAACATTAATAACAGGGAATATTGTGTTCCAATATCTACAAACGGTGTTACCTTAAAGTTTAGAATTAGCCCTCACGGCGTCAGAAACATAGAATCGTAAAAGTCTGCAGCACATTACAGGCCCTTCGGCCCACAATGTTGAGCCGGCCATGTAACCTATTCTGCCAACTGATTGGAATATTTCCCTACCACTTAGTCCTCTGTTTTTTCTAAGCTCCATGTACCTATCTAAAAGCCTCTTAATAGTCCCTATCGTATCCGTCTCCCCCGCCGTTGCCGGCAGCCCATTCCACGCACTCACAACTCTCTGTGTGAAAAACTAACCATAGAACCATAGAGAATTACAGCACAGAAACAGGCCTTTCGGCCCTTCTTGGCTTTGCCGAACCGTTTTTCTGCCAGTTCCCACTGACCTGTACCTGGACTATAATCCCTCCATACCCCTCTCATCCATGTACCCGTCCAAGTTTTTCTTAAATGTTAAAGTGAGCCCGCACTTACCACTTCATCTGGCAGCTCATTCCACGCTCCCACCACTCTCTGTGTGAAGAAGCCCCCCCCCCCCCAATGTTCCTTTAAACTTTTCCCCTTTCACCCTTAACCCATGTCCTCTGGTTCTTTTTCTCCCCTAGCCTCAGTGGAAAAAGCCTGCTTGCATTCATTCTATCAATACCCATCAAAATTTTATACACCTCTATCATTCTCCTCCTTCTCTCCTCATTCCCTCTCCCGTCATTCTCCTACGCTCCTGGGAATAAAGTCCTAACCTATTCAACCCTTCTCTGTAACTCAGTTTCTCAAGTCCCGGCAACATCCTTGTAAACCTTCTCTCCACTCTTTCAACCTTATTAATGTCCTTCCTGTTATCCGGTGACCAAAACTGCACACAATACACATTCTATTTTATCCACCTCTACCACCTTCGCTGGCAGTGCATTGCACGCACCCAGCTCTCTCTGTGAAGAACTCACCCCCCACACATCCCATCTGTACCTACTCCCATCACCTTTAAACTAGTCCCCTCGTGTTAACCATTTCAGCCTCGGGAAAAAAAATAGCCTCTGGATATTGACACGATTAATGGATCTCATCATCTGTTACACTTCTGTTAGGTCAGTCCTCGCACTCCGTCGCTCCAAGGCCGGGTTTACTCAACCTATTCACATAAGGTACGCTCTCCAATCCAGGCAACATCCTCTGCACTATCTCTATCGTATCCACACCCTTCCTGTAGTGATATGACCAGAACTGAACACAGGACTCCTAGTGGGCTCGAACTGACATTTTATATAGCTGTAACACTACAACACAGCTCTTGAACTCTATCCCCCGGTTGATGAAGGCCAACACACCATACGCCTTCTTAACAACATTGTCAACCTGCGCAGCAGCTTTGAGTATCCTACGGATACGGAGCTCAAGATCTCGCTGATCCTCCACACAGCAAAGAGCCCTGCCATTAATATTATATTTTGACCTGCCAAAATTCATCAGTTCACAATTATGTGGGATGCATTCCACCTGCGCATTCTCAGTTCTGTGTTCTATCGATGGTGTGCTGTAACTTCTGACAACCCTTCAGACTATCCACAACACCCCTAACTTTTGTGTCTTTCAAAAGCACTACCACATCCTATTTCTTAATGTCTAAATACTCGAGAATTTCAGTCAGCTGTAAGTCATGCCCATAATTGCCAAGGTCCTTTACCCTGGTGAATACTGAAGCAAAGTATTCATTAAGTATCTCTGCTACCTCCTCCGGCTACATGCACATGTCTTCAGTCGTGCTCCGGTTTGGTCCCATCCTTAGATGGCTTATCCTCTTGCTCTGTACATACTTGTAGAGTCCCTCGGGGCTTTCCTTACTCGTGCTCGCGAAAGTCTTCTCAAGGCACCTTCTGGCTCTCCTAATTTAATTCTTGAGCTGCTTCCTGCCACCCTTGTAATTTGCTGGCACTCCTACAGTACCGGAGCAGTGTCTGAACCCTTGTTAGGCTTTCTCTTTCCTTCCTAAGCTTTTCATACACTTATCATAAGCTCTTCTTTTCTTCTTAACTAGATTTTCGACGTCCTTTTTCACACCGTGGTTCTTTTACCCTACCATCCTTTTCCTGCCTCAACGGAGCATACCAATGCAGAACGCCATACAAATGTTCCCCGAACATTTCTGCAGTTCATTTCCCTGGGAACATCTGCTTCCCAGTTTATGTTCCTAAGTTTCAGCCTGATAGCATCACGTTTTCCCCTTTCCCCAATGAAATATTTTCCCAAATATTCATTTATATCTTCAGCAAGCTAGTACTAACCAGCAAGAGAGAAATGAATATTCTTTGCTATGTCCGTATCCCAGGTTTCACCGCTTGAGTTGAGAATTGTAATATAATTAGCATCATCATCATCATCATCATCATCATCATCATTATCATCATCATCATCATCATCATCATCATCATCATCATCAATCATCATCAATCAGTATCATCATCATCATCATAAGTGATATATTAACCTAACTATGTTGGAAATCTCCAAATGAATATCAAACACAGATGCATTCATTTGCTGTCTGCCTGATGATTCTACCGCAAGACACGTGTGCAGCATTCATTTCCCTTTTCAAATATACGGAATACGCCGTTCTTCCCTATTCTACTAAAAGCTCCCTTTCTGACGACACGTCTCAATGCAAGCAACGGCGATAAGGCACTGATCCTGTTTTCTCTTCACCATCCCAGTCTTGCAGGTAGCACTGAGACCTCCGTCGCCCACCCCATGAAAGTTTCCCTGTGTACTTGATCTTCTTTTGTATTGATGAAAAAGGCGCACGCGACCGCGCCTTTTTCCTACCCCTCCTAGATAAGCACATTGTACTCTATTAATAAATAATCTATCCCAACATCCCTGTTGACGCCATTCTCTAAATCCCGCTGACAAACTCATCTTCCACCTCTCATCAACTGTACAAAGGGTACCTTTTTTCTTTATGTCCACATTCATATAAGGACCATAAAATCACTGGGCCCTTCACATGCAAGGACCAAAAAAACTCTTCCACCATAACAGATATTTCTCGTCATTCCCCATCCAACGTAACGTACAAAGGGCTGTATTCCCCCCCCCCCCTTAACCAAGTCCAGCTCCTGGCATTCACGAGTGTGATCTACTAAGCCCGTCGGGACTGTTTCTACCGACAGTAGAAAGGGTAAATGAGGGCTACTGGTGCCTTAAAACCAGTTGCTTCGGTGAGGTGGAGCTCTCAGCCGCGGTTGGCAGCTCACCTAGGACATGGAAAGCTCTGATCTCAAACCGTCGGGTTACACCCAGCCACGGGGAAGATTTCGGGAGTAAACCCCGAGGTGACAAATCGGGGGCTGGGGCACCTCAGGCAGTCCCAGGTTGAGCTCAACGCTGTCTGGCAACTCGTGCGACGCTTCTGGTTTCCGCTTCTGCCGTTCCCTTGGATAATCAGATGTCAAAGACGTGGAACTTGCAGCTTGGGCAACAGCCCGCCCTCCATTTTGTACTGTTTCAGACTGCGTATCCACCCTGCTAGGCGCAACGTCCCTGGTCGACACCAAACAAAGAAGATCTCTGCCCCCCACCTCCGCCCAGTCACCCCGTCTCTCTCTCTGTCGCTCTCTTCTCCCCCACCCCCACCACCTTCCTGTGTAACTCTGTGGTTAAGAAGGCATTCATCAATCGTGGGATTGAGTTCAGGGGCCGAGAGGTAATGTTGCAGTTATATAGGAACCTGGTCAGACCCCACTAGGGAGTACTGTGCTCAGTTCTGGTCGCCTGACTACAGGGAGGACGTGGAAACCATAGAAAGAGTGCAGAGGAGATTTACACGAATGTTGCCTGGATGGGGGAGCATGCCTTATGGGAATAGGTTGAGTGAACTCGGCCTTTTCTCCTTGGAGCGACGACGGATGAGATTCGACTTAATAGAGCTGCATAAGATCATGAGAAGAATTGATCGTGTGGATAGTCAGAGGCTTTTTTTCCCCAGGGCTGAAATGGATAGCACAAGGGGGGCACAGTTTTAAAGTGCTTGGAAGTAGGTACAGAGAAGGTGTCAGGGGTAAGTTTTTATACAGAGAGTGGTGAGTGCGTGGAATGGGCTACCGACAATGGTGGTGGAGGCTAATATGATAGGGTCTTTTAAGAGACTTTTAGATAGGTACATGGAGCTTAGAAAAGTAGAGGGCTATAGGTAAGCCTAGTAATTTCTCAGGTAAGGACATGTTCGGCACAACCTTGTGAGCCGAAGGGCCTATATTGTGCTGTAGGTTTTCTATCTCTTTATGTTCCCCCCCCCCTCTCTCTCTCTCTCTCTCTCTCTCTTCTCTCTCTCTCTCTCTCTCTCTCTCTCTCTCTCTCTCTCTCTCTCTCTCTCTCTCTCTCTCTCTCTCTATCAATGTTTCTCCCTTTCTCACTTCCTCTTCCCCGTCTCTCTACCTCTTTATCTTTCTTTCATCCTCTCTTCCCCTCCTCTCTCTTTCTCTCTTCTCTCCCCTCTCTTTCTCTCTCCCTCTCTTTATCTCTATCTATCTATCTATCTATATCTATCTAGCTATCTATTTATCTTCCCCCTCAATCTATCTATCTATCCTCTTCCCCTCTCTCTCTCTCTCTCTCTCTCTCTCTCTCTCTCTCTCTCTCTCTCTCTCTCTCTCTCTCTCTCTCTCTCTCTCTCTCTCTCTCTCTCTCTCTCTCTCTCTCACTCTTCCCTCCCTTTCTTGGTATCTCTCTCTTTCCTTCTCTTCACAGTTTCGGCTGATTGTTATCGATCTGACGAGTTTGCCCTCGTTTCTCACACTACACTACAATCTGGCTTAACATGCCGAGTGCTTCTGATTCCACATTTACTTTTTTTTTTCCGGATGTGTTTTCCGTTTGACATGTTTTCTGAAACTGTATCCACTTCTTTTAAGAGACAGGCCGACCAACACTCGATCGCCACGTCAGTAGGTGCCTCCCGTGCCTGCTAAAGTGGCCAGTGAGCGTACGCCCGCGGACCTCTGCTACCTTACCGCATCCATTTCAAGATCCGACGAGTTGTGCTTCAGGAGATTACGGTCTGCACACAGCTGTTGTAACGCGCCATTATCATAGCTACTGGCGCCTTCTTGTCCTCGTAAATCATCCTGACTACTCTCCTCTGACCTCTCTCATTAACCGCCCGTTTTGACGCATTGCATCTTACTCCGTGTTTTTAGTTGTTTTTTTTTTAGCTTGTTCTGTTTATTCTCGACATTGCGTCCGCGGAAATCGACAGTTTTGTGATTTCCTCCAACCACCCCGTCTGGCGCCAATATTCATTCACGGTCAAAAGGCAATTCGATCACATTTCATCCCCATGTTAAGGTTGTGTCTGAAAAGAACAACCGAACCTCTCGATCATGCCTGCCTTCAGTTACTGCCTCACGTTGGGTGATTGGATATTTGCAATAACAACCGGGTTACGGGTTTGCCTAATATCGCGGCCACCGAGCGTGAATTTAAAAAAAATGAAGTATCGGCTTTTAATCTGTAAGAAGTTTACTGTCTCGGCAATTTCCTTCACTCCCTCCACCTGAGAACTTACATTCTAATTACTTATTACGCGTTCGAGCTGCAGATCCGAGGAGAAGAAGTCAGGCGTCTAGGCCTGATGCGAGGCATACTTCCGTCATATTTCAGTCGGTTACACATTAACTAGAGCAATTATCAACGGGAGAAACAAACTCATTCCGCAGTTTGCTCTACACATAGGTGTCAAACTCAAGGCCCGCGGGCCATATCCGGCCCGGCGTACAATTATACCCGGCCCGCGAGATCATTTTAGATAGATCTATTATTTTAATTTTTAATGGCCCGGGCGATATGAAGCCTATGATTGTAAGTAATAACAATCATAAAAAAATAATGCTTGCTCAGCAGTCTTCTTCATAAGAAACGGAATTTGCGAAGTGAAACGCTTTGTAGTTATAGCAGAGACTGAGGCACATGAGAACAGGCTGGAAAAAACGGAGGCAATGAAAGCCGCGTTCGCCCGCGCCCGACTGATCCGGTCCGCAAGAAGCTGCATTTTCCCCAATCCGGCCCGTGACCTAAAATGAGTTTGACACCCTTGCTATAACGACGTCAAAATGTTTGTTTTGGGTAACGGGATTGATTTTTGCGTGACAAAAACCAGGAAGTCGACAATCTTCCAGCCATCACGTCGGGCACACATAATCACTCGCGCTCAAAGACAATTCGATCATATTTCATCCCCATGCTAATGTGTGTTTTTTTTTCTTTGTAAAGGACACCCGAAGCGCGCCACCATGCCTGCATCCAGTTTCTACCGCATGTTGGGTGACTGGATATTTGCAGGTTACAGGAGTGCCTAATAACGTGGCCCCTTGGCGTGAGTCAACAGAAAATGTCATCAGCGTTCCAACGGAAATATTTTGCTGCCTCATCAATTTCCTTCAGCCCCTCTCCCGGGGAACTTATATTCTAATTAGTTATTACGCATCTGAGCTGTAGATGTACTTGATGTGCCCATCAGCAATAAGTATTCCGTCTTGGATTCCGTTGGTGTGGATGACCTACCAGGAACAAGTTGCAGTGGTCCTGTCTCTGTCACTGAGGTTGGACCCTCGACTAGGAAGGGGAGGAGGGAAGGGAAGAGAGAGCGGTATTGCTAGGGGATTCTATAGTCGGGGGGCGGATAGGAGATTTTGTGGGGAAGATCGGGAGTCTCAGATGGTATGTTGCCTCCCTGGAGCCGGGGTGCGGGACATCTCAGATCGGATGCAGGTTATTCTCGAGAGGGAGGGCAAGAACCCAGATGTTGTGGTCCATGTAGGGAGCAACGACGTGGGTAGGATGAGTGAGGGGGTCCTGCGTAGTGAGTTCAGGGAGTTGGGTGTGAAGCTGAAGGGCAGGACCTCCAGGTGTAACAATCTCAGGATTGCTATCTGTGCCACGTGCCACTGATGCAAGGAACAGAAGGATTATAAAGATTAATACGTGGCTGAGAGGATGGTGCAGGAGGGAGGGCTTCAGGTTTCTGGATAATTGGGCTTTGTTCCAGGGAAGGTGGGATCTGTTCCGACGGGACGGTTTTACACCTGAACTGGAACGGTACTAACAACCTTGAACGAACGTTTGCTAGTGCTGCTCGGGGGGTGGGGGGTAAACTAATTTGCAGGGAGCAAGCATCCAGAATGTGAGAGAGGATAGCCAGAGGAAGAATAAAGGACAGGTGGGGACTACACAATTCTGGAATATTAAGTGTGTAGTAGAGAAAGGTGAGGCGGAACAAGTGATAAGGAGGACAAATGTACAGAGGGATGGTCTGACGGAACATGGAGTTAAATGTGCAGACACAATAAGTAAATTTAGGAAGGACGACAAAATTCAAGGGGCGTATAGCCCGATGGGAGTTCGGGGAGCTGGGTTAAGCACAATAGGCAGCGATTTAAACAGAGAGAGGAGAAATGGGCTAAAAATTCTATATCTGAATGCACGAAGTGTCAGAAATAAGGCGGATGAGCTTGAAGCCCAGGTGCCAATGGGTAACTATGATGTTGTTGGGATAATGGAGACATGGCTGCAGGGAGATCAGACCTGAGAAATGATTGTACAAGGGTATACATGCTACCGTAGGGACAGAAATGTGGGCTGAGGGGTGGGGTGGCCCTGCTGGTGAGGAATGAGATTCAGTCTTTTGCAAGGGGGGGCATAGGGTCAGGAGAAGTAGAGTCTGTGTGGATAGAACTGAGGAACTGCAAGGGCAAAAAGACCCTAATGGGTGTTGTCTACAGGCCCCCAAACAGTAGTATGGATATTGGGTGCAAGTTGAATAGGGAGTTAACATTGGCATGTGGCAAAGGTAATGTCGCAGTAGTTATGGGGGAATTCAACATACAGGTGAACTGGGAGAATCAGGTTGGTGCTGGACCCCAGGATAGGGAGTTTGTACAGTGCCTACGGGATGCATTCCTGGAACAGCTTGTACGAGAGCCGACCAGGGACAAGGCTATTCTGGATTTAGTGTTGTGTAATGAACAGGATTTGATAAGCGATCTTGAAGTAAAGGAGCCATTAAGAAGTAGTGACCATAATATGATAAGTTTTTATATGCAATTTCAGAAGGAGAAGGACAGATCAGAGGTGTCAGTGTTGCAGTTGCACAAAGGAAACTATGGAGCCATGACGGAGGAGCTGGCCAAAGTTAAATGGACTGATATCCTAGCAGAAAAGACAGAGGAACAGCAATGGCAGGTATTCTTGGGAATAATGCACAAGGTGCAAAATCAGTTCATCCACCCGGAGAAGGAAGGATTCAAAGGGGGGAAAGGGGCCACAGTGGTTGACAAAGGAAGTCAGAGGTTGCATAGCATTAAAAAAAAAGAAGTATGACAGAGCTAAGGTGAGTGGGAAGACAGATGATTGGGAATTTTTTAAGGAACAGTAGAACTTAAGTAAAAGGGCAATACGGGGCGAAAAAAATGAGGTACAAACGCAAGCTCGCCAGGAATATAAAGGAAGATAGCAAAAGCTTTTATAGGTATGTGAAGAGAAAGAAGAAAGTAGAATGTTGGGCCCTTGAAGAATGAATTGGGTGAAATTGTTATGGGAAACAGAGAAATGGCAGAAGAATGTATTAAGTACTTTAGATCTGTCTTCACTAGGGAAGACACAAGCAATCTCCCAGATGTATTGATGGGCCAAGGACATAGGGTAACAGAAGAACTGTAACAGATTGACATTAGGAAGGAAACGGTGATGAGTAGACTAATGGGACTGAAGGCTAACAAGTCCCCAGGTCCAGATGGTCTGCATCCTAGGGTACTAATGGAGGTGGCTCTAGAAATTGCGGATGCATTGGTAAAAATTTTCCAATGTTCCTTAGATTCAGGATCAGTTCCTGAGGATTGGAGTATGGCTAAAGTTATACCACTTTTTAAGAAAGGAGGGAGGGAGAAAACAGAGAACTATCGCCTTGTTAGCCTAACATCAGTAGTGGGGAAGACGCTAGAGTCCATTATTAAAGATGAAATAGTGGCATATCTAGAAAGCAGTGATAGGATTGGGCCGAGCCAGCATGGATTTACCAAGGGTAAATCATGCTTGACTAATCTATTGGAGTTTTTCGAGGATGTAACCTGGAAGATAGAGAAGGGAGATCCAGTGGAAGTAGTGTACCTCGATTTTCAGAAGGCATTTGATAAGGTCCCACATAGGAGATTGGTGGGTAAAATCAGAACTCATGGCATTGGGGGGAAGATATTGACATGTATAGAAAATTGGTTGGCAGATAGAAAGCAAAGGGTAGCGGTGAATGTGTGTTTCTCGGAAATGCAGGTGGTGACTAGTGGGGTGCCACAGGGCTCGGTATTGGGACCAGAGCTGTTTACGATTTACGTCAACGATTCGGATGAAGGCATTGAGAATAACATCAGCAAGTTAGCTGTTGATACTAAGCTGGGTGGCAGTGTGACATGTGATGGGGATGTTAGGAGAATTCAGGGTGACTTGGATAGGCTGGGTGAGCGGGCAGATACTTGGCAGATGACGTTTAATGTGAATAAGTGTGAGGTTATCCACTTTGGGAGCAAGAACAGGAAGGCAGACTATAATCTGAAAGGTAAGGGAGAAATACATAGAGATATAGGAGTCCTTGTTCATCAGTCACAGAAGGTGAATGAGCAAGTGCAGCAGGCAGTGAAGAAGGCTAATGGAATGTTGGCCTTTATTACAAAGGGAATTGAGTACAAGAGCAAGGAAATCCTCTTGCATTTGTACAGGGCCCTGGTGAGACCACACCTGGAGTATTGTGTACACTTTTGGTCTCCAGGGTTAAGGAAGGACATCCTGACTGTAAAGGAAGTGCAGCGTAGATTCACGAGGTTAATTCCTGGGATGTCTGGACTGTCTTAGGCAGAGAGGTTAGACAGACTGGGCTTGTACACGCTGTAATTAATGAGATTGAGAGGGGATCTGATTGCAACATGTAAGATTATTAAGGGATTGGACAAGATAGGGGCAGGAAATATGTTCCAGATGCTGGGAGAGTCCAGTTCCAGAGGGCATGGTTTAAAAATATGGGATAGGTCATTTAGGACAGAGTTAAGGAAAAACGTCTTCTCCCAGAGAGTTGTGGGGGTGTGGAATGCACTGCCTCACAAGGCAGTGGAGGCCAATTCTCCGGATGCTTTCAAGAAAGAGCGAGATAGGTATCTTATGGATAGGGGAATCAAGGGATATGGGGACAAGGCAGGAACTGGGCATTGATAGTAGATAATCAGCCATGATCTCAGATGGCGGTGCAGGATCGAAGGGCCGAATGGTCTACTTCTGCAACTATTGTCTATAGAATCGAGAAGAAAATGGAAAATCAGTCTGGAGCATCTGCCCGAATGTCAGGCATTCTTTCATCATGGTTCAGTCGGTTACACATTAACTCGTGCAAATATCAGGAGGAGAAGACACTCATTCCGCGGTTATTATACGGTGTTAAATGTTTCTTCTGGATAAGAGGATCAATTTTGCCTTATTGCGTTATTCCTGGAAATAAATAATAAAGCGTGATATAGACACTGATACGAAGATCGGAATAAAAGTATTTCATTGTCGTTAACTTGCATCGAACGGTTTTGTTTTAATGAATTTTTATGAGTGTTTACAATGCAACAAAGCAAAAAAAAGAGGTTTGTACAATTCAAAGCAAACATATAAAATTACAGCTCATAACAATTAAGAAAAGCACCCATAGTAGAATTGTTACCACCCCACCCTCCCACTACCCAACTCCAAGCCAAACTTACCATATATAAAAAGAAGTTAATCAGAACTATCTCACCACAGACAGAGCTGTATTTGTAAAAAAAGAAGGTACACTGCCTACTTACTGAGCTATAGTATGTTCACACTTCAAAAGAAATTCCATAAATCTTAACCGTAAGAAGGTGGAAGTAAGGGATTTAAATACAAAAGAAAGGGGAGGGGTGCACCCTTAATCTAAACGGGAATTGTGAAAATATTCAAGGGAAGTTCCCCGCGCCTTTTGAAACTTTATGCCCGAACTAAGAAGTGAATAATGCATCGAAGGGTTTTGAGCGAGCAATTCCTCCTGCTGCGTGCAAGCGATGAACGGACTCCGATGTTGAGTGACATTAACTGATTGATCCCAGGTACGGAATTTTTAATCCATGCAAAACTATTTCCAGCAACTAAATGAAATGCGACTGTGCGCGGCTCCGCGCCGGGGAACAGGGCGTGCCGAGCATTGTGCCGATAAGATTATAGGCTGGATCTATGACCGTGTGTTGTAAAGCTGAACTTCGCTCAGGGTGTGCCGAAACACCTTCGGGTCACAAAGCGCTGAATTACCTGGGCTCAGTGAATCAGAAAAGTGCCGTCAACGAAAGGTATCTATACCCAGTCAGGTTAGTGAATTTGAACACGCAACAGTTTCGATTGGAGTGCTGTATTTGCATTACAATAATACTTCGTTTGATAGGGGAGAATAATGAAATTGGATAACAGTAGTTTCTGAAGGAGTTGCTTCAATTGCTGTTACGTTGTAACGTAATGCGTTGCTGTTGGAGGTACTACCGGGAAGTTGCACTTTTACTGCATATAGTAAAAAATATTTTTTTTTGAATGAACTGCTCCGACCGTCGTTTCCAAAAGCGACGCTTCCCTTGCCGGCCGAACTGACCTCCGGCCCCCCCGGGTTCGTGGACGCCGAGCAGAGCTAAATTTCTCCTCATTATATCTATTCGCCGGTGTGATGGGCGTCCTTATTTTATTTCCCCCCGAGGGACATCCGGGAGCAATTTGAAGGCAGTCCGGACTGCAGAGGTTATCCAGGTGCAAGTTCGCGGCAGGCTGTAAGAAGCAGTTTTTCCCATCGAAACATCAATAGCGAACCATGCCGGTCCGATGTACAGTCACGGTCACGCCTTTCTAAGTAAGGCGGACATTAGCTGTAACCGGATCGAAATTTCAACAATTCAGTTCCGTGGGATTCAGTCATGTGGCCTGTCCTGTACATATCATTCGTCACTAATTGGATCCAAGATAAAGGTACAAAATTCAGGCCATTCTACATGTCCCGGCACGGGCGCCATACAGCAACTGCATGACTGATAAACGTCTTCATCTCGGCTCCGACTTTACAGCCGGCTCTGCATTAGAGTGGTGGCGGCATCCGTCGGTCTCGAGAGACCGCGGATCTGCGCCTGGAGTTTCCAGGGCGCAGGCCTGTGCAGGGTTGTGCGGGAGACCGGCAGTTGCCCCAAGCTGCAGGCCGTCCCATTTCCACGCCACCGATGTTGCCCAAGGGAAGGGCACGAGGACCCATGCAGCTTGGCACCGGTGACGTCGCAGAGCAATGTGTGGTTAAGTGCCTTGCTCAAGGACCCAAACACGCTGCCTCAGCTGAGGCTCGAACCAGACCTTCAGGTTACTAGTCTGATGCCTTGCCCACTCAGCCACGCGCCAACAAGTAGGGGCCGGCGAAAAAAAATAAAATCAGAAAAATGTCGCGTGTTTTGATTTACAAGGAGAGATTGGGCAACCTCTGTCTGTTTTCCCTGAAGTCCTGCAGAAGGGTTTCGGCCCGAAACGTCCACCGTACTCTTTTCCTAGACCTTGTTTGGCCTGCCCGGTTCCTCCAGTAGTTTGAGTGTGTTGCTCGGAGTTGCAGGTTCTCCAGATTTTCCCTTAGAAACATGGAACATTACAGCACAGAAACAGGCCTTTTGGCCCTTCTTGGCTGTGCCGAACCATTTTTCTGCCTAGTCCGACTGACCTGCACCCGGCCCATCTCCCTCCAGACCCCTCTCATCCATCTACCTGTCCAAGATTGCCTTAATTGTTAAAAGTGAGCCCGCATTTAACACTTCATTTGGCAGATCATCCCACACTCCCATCACTTTCTGTGTGAAGAAGCTTTCCCCTCAATTTTCCCTTTAAACTTTTCCCCCTTCACCCTTAACCCATGTCCCCTTGTTTTTTTTTCTCCCCTCGCCTCAGTGGGAAAAGCCTGCTTGCATTCACTCTATCTATACCCATCATAATTTTATACACCTCTATCAAATTTCCCCTCATTCTTCTACGCTCCAGGGAATAAAGTCCAAACCTATTCAACCTTTCTCTGTAACTCAGTTTCTCAAGTCCTGGCAACATTCTTGTAAACCTTCTCTGCATTCTTTCAACCTTATTAATATCCTTCCTGTAATTAGGTGACCAAAACTGCACACAATACTCTAAATTCGGCCTCACCAATGCCTTATACAACCTCAGCATAACATTCCAACTCTTTAATTGAAAATAACAGAAATTTTATATTGATATAAAATTGATATTGATATTTTTGATAATTGATCTTTGATAATTGAAAATTGATATTTTATATTTATTCTTTAAGTGATCAAACGACATCAATATACCTCCTTCAAAACAATCACCTATATATCTGATCCCTTTTTGAAACCAGTTATATAAAAGTTGATTATCCATTGTAAAAGGAATAAGTCTATTTTGAATTAGGGTTCTCTTTGCTAATAAAGATTTCTTTATCTCATTATCAACATTTACCTTATTCCATAAACCGATCAAATGTTTTAATATAAGAGATTCTTTCTTTTCCCGTATTAATTTCGATTCCCATTTATATACAAAATCTTCTGATATATTTTCTCCTATCTAATCTAACTCTATTCTAATCCATGCCGATTTTTCTTCATAAAGAATGCAATAAATCTAAGTTGATTTACTTTATAAAGATTCTTAGAATTTTAGAGTTGTAGCCCTCCTAGGTCAAACTTACATGTCAATTTTTCCAGCGATATTCTTGACATCTTATCTTTCCAAAGAAACTTCCTCACACGTTTAATCAACTCTTGACAAAACTTCTTGGGCAGTTGTATTGGTAATGTTTGGAATAAATATAGTAATCTAGGAAACATGTTCATTTTTACAGCATTAACTCTACCTGCTAATGTTGTTGGTAACATCATCCATTTATCAAGATCTTCTTGTATTTTGTCAATAATGCCAAATAATTTAATTTATATAAGTTCTTTATATCATTATCGACTCTTATACCTAAATATTTTATATCATTTGTCGGCCATCTAAATTGACTGACTAATCGACATTGACTATAATCTCCTTTAGTAAGGGGTAAAATTTCACTTTTATCCCAGTTTACTTCATACCCTGATATTTTCCCATATTCTTCTACTTTGAAAGATAATTCATGCAACGAATGCAATGGATTTGTTAAATAAATCAGACCATCATCAGCAAATAAATTAATCTTACATTCCTCCTGGTTATCTCTGAAGCCCACCATATCTGGATCCGTTCGAATTAATTCAATTAATGGTTTTATCGCCAATACAAATCGGGCAGGTGATAATGGACAGCCTTGTCTAGTTGACCTTGTTAACTGGAATGATGTTGAAATGTGACCATTTGTCACTACTTTAGCTTTGGGACCAGTATTTAAGGTTTTAATCCATTTTAAAAGATTTTCCTAACCCATATTTTTCCAATAAAAAGTCACATTCCAATCTATCAAATGCTTTTTCTGCATCCAAAGCAACTGCCACACTCATTTCCTTCTTCTTTTGTGCCAGATGAATTATGCTAAGTAACCGGGTTACATTATCCGCCGATTGCCTATTTTTAATAAAGCCTGTTTGATCCATATGTGTTGGCGCGTGGCCGAGTGGGCAAGGCATCAGGCTAGTAACCTGAAGGTCACTGGTTCGAGCCTCAGCTGAGGCAGCGTGTTTGTGTCCTTGAGCAAGGCACTTAACCAGACATTGCTTTGTGACATCACCGGTGCCAAGCTACTTGGGTCCCAGTGCCCTACACTTGGACAACATCGGTGGCGTGGAGAGGGGAAGGCCTGCAGCTTGGGCAACTGCCGGTCTCCCATACAACCCTGCCCAGGCCTGCGCCCTGGAAACTCGAGGCGCAGATCCATGGTCTCTCGAGATCGACGGATGCCACTACTATCCATATGTATTAATTTTGGTAAATATTTAGATAATCTATTAGATAAATTTTTTTCTATTATTTTATAATAACAAAGAGATAGGCCTATATGATGAGCAAACACGAAGAAATCTGCAGATGTTGGAAATTCAAACAACAACACACACAAAATGCTGGTGGAACACAGCAGGCCAGGTAGCATCTGCAGGGAGAAGTGCTGTCGACGTTTCGGGCCGAGACCTGACGTAGGGTCTCGGCCCGAAGCGTCGACAGCGCTTCTCCCTAAAGATGCTGCCTGGCCTGCTGTGTTCCACCAGCGTATTTTGTGTGTTGTTGTTCGGCCTGTATGATGTTGGTTTTAAAGGATCTCTATCTTATTTTGGCAATACTATTAGGATCGCTGTCGAAAAAGGTTGTAGAAGTTAATGTGTTCTTTCCGCTTGATATATTAACTTAATATATTAATTAATATTAAAGGGAGGGATAAATAAGTCTTTAAATTTTTTATAAAATTCAAGTGGAAACCCGTCTTCTTCTGGAGATTTGTTACTCTGGAATGATCCTAAAGCTTCTTCAACCTCTTTTAATGTAAAGGGCATATCTAGTCCTTTCTGTTCTTCCGAATTCAATTTTGGAAGAGTTATTTGTGATTTAAAAAAATCTGTCTCAGCAACCTCATTTTGTGATTCTGATTGATATAATTCGGAGTAATTTTTTTTTAAAGTTTCATTTATTTCTAAAGGTTTATAAGTAATTTTATTTGCACTTGTTCTAATTGCATTTATTGTTTTGGAAGCCTGCTCTGTTTTCAACTGCAAAGAATCTTGTGTGATCTTTCACCTAATTTATAAAATCTCTGTTTAGTTCTTATAATTACTTTTTCTGTTCGATATGTCTGGAGTGTATTATATTGTAGCTTCTTATTGACAAGTTGTCTTCGTTTTTCTTCTGTCATATATCTGTGGGATTCTTTTTATCTTTATTATTTTTATCAAATTTATCAAATTTATTTTCTGTTATTTTCAATTAAAGGCCTATTTAAGAGATAAACTGGGTCAAACAATGTTAATGCCAAAACCTAATGAAATAGAAACTTTAATTCAAAAAGGAAAAATTTTAAAAATTACATCTTGTTTATATAATTTGATTCAAACAGACAATTAAGCCAGGAATTCATAAGTCAAGACAAAACTGGGAGCCTGATTTGAATATTAAAATTGATGAAAAAAAAATTGTCAAGACCAGGCCTTGACAGTATGACAAATACAATAAATGTCCGACTTAGATTAGTACAATACAATTTTTTACATCAATTATATATTACACCACAAAAACTAAATAGATTAAACCGAAATTTATCTGACCAATGTTTCCGATGTAATCAAGAGATCGGTACTCTTTTACACTCTACTTGGTCTTGTTTTATAATTCAACCTTTTTGGATAAATCTAAGACTTTTACTGGAACAAATTATTGGAATACAACTTCCACATAGCCCAACATTATTTTTATTAGGCGATATTGAAGGAATAATACCGAAACCTAAATTGAATAAATATCAGAAAAAAATTATAAAAATTGCATTGGCAGTAGCCAAAAAAGCTATTGCAGTTACTTGGAAATCAGATTCATACTTAACTATGGACCGTTGGAATAATGAATTAAATAGCTGCATTCCACTTGAAAGAATAACATAATTTAAGAAATGAATATGATATATTTTTGAAAATTTGGCACCCCAATCTACAAAAGATAGAATTAAATATATAGGTCCTTTGAAGATAAAATTATTAGTTATTTGGGGAAAAATAAAGATATATACTAAAGTTATTTTGAACTCCATGGAGCATGTGGGGATCCTCCGATATCCAGGCAATCCTTCTTTCTTTCTTCTTTCCTTATTTTTTTTTCTTTTTTCTTTTATTTTCAGACAGGGATGTTAAGGGGGAAGGGTTAAGGGGAGCGGAGGGCTAATATTAATATTCATTACTCTATTATTCTAATCATTTTATGTAATTCTCTTTAAAAATTTAATCAAAAATATATTTTAAAAATTCCAACTCTTACACTCAGTAGTTTGATTTATAAAGGCCAATGTGCCAAAAGCTCTCTTTATGATCCTATTTACCTGAGACGCCACTTTTAGGGAATTGTGTCTCCATATTCCCAGAGCCCTCTGTTCTACTGCACTCTTCAGTGCTCTACCATTTTACCTTGCATGTTCTAACTTAGTTTGTCCCTCCAAAGTGCAATACCTCACACTTGCCTGTACTAAACTCCATCAGCCATTTTCAGCCCATTTTTCCAGCTGGTCCAAATGCCTCTGCAAGCTTTGAAAACCTTCCTCACTGTCCACTACACCTTAATTCTTTGTATCATCAGCAAATTTGCTGATCCAATTTATCACATTATCATCCAGATCATTGATATAGATGGCAAATAACAATGGACCCAGCACTGATCCCTGTGGCACACCACTAGTCACAGGCCTCCACTCAGAGTAGCAATCCTCCACTACCACTCTCCGGCTTCTCCCATTGAGCCAATGTCTAATCCAATTTACTACCACAGCATATATTCCTAAGCGACTGGATCTTCCTAACTAACCTCCCATGTGGGACCTTGTCAAAGGCCTTACTGAAGTCCATGTAGACAACATCACCTGCCTTCCCTTCATCCACTTTCCTTGTAACCTCCTTGAAAAACTCTAATAGATTTATTAAACATGACCTACCACGCACGAAGCAGTGTTGACTCTCCCTAATAAGTCCCTGTCTATCTAAATACTTGTAGATCCCATCTCTTAGTACTCCTTCCAATAATTTACCTATTGCCGACATCAAACTTACCGGCCTCTAATTTCCTGGATTACTTTTCGAGCCTTTTTTTAACAACTGAACAACATGATCTATCTTCCAATCCTCAGGCACCTCACCCGTAGATACCGACATTTTTAATATATCCGCCAGGGTCCCTGCAATTTCAACACTAGTCTTCTTCAAGGTCCGAGGGAATACCCTGTCAAGTCCTGGGGATTTATCTACTCTGATTTGCCTCATGATCGCAAGCACTTCCTCCTCTTCAATCTGTATAGATTCCATGACATCACTACTTGTTTGCTTTATTTCCACTGAGTCCACGCCACTTTCCTTAGTAAATACAGATGCAAAAAAAAAATAAGATTTCTCCCATTTCTTTTGGTTTCATACATAGCCGACCGCACTGATGTTCAATAGGACCAATTTTATCCCTCACTATCCTTTTGCTATTAATATACCTATTAATATAAAACGGTGGGTAGCATAGACAGGGTAACAGTGAGCGCTTGGCGGGGGTCCGTTAACGGAGACAGAAGGTGAGGTTGCAGTAATGCCAAAGAGATCCGTGGGAGAACAAAAGAATCATTCCAAAAATTAGTTGGAATCCGCAACGTATTACCAAAGAAATTGCTGAAGACAGGAACAGTAACTACATTTCAGAGATATCTTGAAAGATATTTTACCAAACAGGGCATGAACGAACGTCGACCTAATACAGGCAATGGGGTTCAGCAGAGCCGGGCACGATAGTCAGCGAAAGGGCAACCCGGACAAATTACATGTTCCTAAGATGGATATGTCTCTAAGATGTTATTTTGTAATACTTAGTTCCATTATTGATCGACAGACAGCCGCACCCTCTGCCCTAACATCTCTGATGACTGGTATTTTGTCGGGTCGTCTCGGGTGGTGATTTGGGAAGAAGCAATTCCTTGCCCTGAGAGGCCAAAGGCGAGTGCGCAAGCGCTGTCGCACACCTTCTGCTACTCGCGCGCAAAGGCATTCAAATTGCGCCCAAATGGTTGTCACCCTCTACCTCGTCGGCATGTTAAGTTTATCTCACGATCGTACACAATCACATTTCATTTTCCGTCTTCTGCTGCGATTATTTCTCTACTGGCTTGTCTACACTGTTTAATTGTAAAACAAAGAATACAGTCAGTGCGTACCTGTTGTTGTCACCGGGTGAAAAAAAAAGTGCTAGCAACAAGATTTGTGCGCACTGTGGTCATAAAAAAAATAGCAGGAATATTGGTGAGAGGAAATGTCTCCCCATCTCTCCGTACTACAACGAATGAGAGAACATCTATTTTGCTCTCTTTCCTCTGCTTCCATATCTAAAGGGTGGGACAACACCTTCAGCGCCCATAATGCAAATAAACCTCCTGACAGCTCGTCATCACTTTATATTGGACAGGTGAAGGAACGTGAATGATCCAAACTCTCTGCTGTCTGTACTTCGAGAATGTCTTCCGGTGGGAGATCCGCGAATCAAACCCATCCGGACTGAGACAGCCAATCGGATATGTGGGCGCCAGCGATTCCGTGGAAACTTCGACATATTGCTCCCATAATTGGACCGCTTGTCGTCCAGGCTGGTGAGCGTTGCGGGCTTGGGCAATGCCACGTCAATAAAGTGGGCGGCTAACTGATACGACACAGCTCAATCACTCCGAGTCTGCCATGGGGGGAATAGATAGTTTGGTTGGCGGACGGGGTGGATCAATTGTGCTTCGTTGACATGGAATGAGCGTTGTTGACGTGACGTTCAACCGGGGATCGTGACGGGCATCCCATAGAGCTGCTGACCTCTGCCTTGTTGATCGCCGAAAGCACTCGGTGACAGGCATTGGAACGCAGCGGCGGCAATCGACTTGACTAACCGTCCGTGAGCTAATTTCTCAAACCGATGTTCCAGTAATACAAGGCATACTCTCAGCCCAACTCCTCCCACCGCTGCTCCTCATAGTCTTCCGAAGCGCAGAGAAAGCCATTTGGCCGGTCATACCCGAATCCGCTCTAAGAAGGTGCGGCCATTGAAATTCCATCCCCCCCCCCCCCCCCCGCCTCCCAAATCTCCCAGAATTCCATAGTTCTGCGAATTAATCTCCAGGATTCGTGTACTCTAATCTTAAGCTTTCAAAACAATTCCATAACCCATGTCAGTTATTGCAAATCAGTTAAGATTAAACTGTTGATAAAAGAAACATCCATTATTCCTGAAGACTTTCCAAGGGCTTGCTGATTCCCTTAGTTTCGTCCCCTGCATAGTGTGACAGCCTTTTTCCACACACGCACAGCTTCGGGATGCCTGCTCTTTTTAGAATTACGGGAATTTTTGAAAGCTTCGAATCGATCCCATCCCCGCTCCACCTCTCTGGGGAGATCGGGAATCAGGCTGAGACACGAGTGGAGAAGGCAGCGGGTCGCTGGGTTAATAGGGAAATCGTGTCTTGGAGGTGTGGACTCTTTTCGACTTGGCTTAATTATTGTGTCTGCTTTTCTTTACCTTAATATTCTGCTTGTTATAGGATCCGGAAGCTGCGATCGGCTGCCACCTCCATGGCAGAGAGTATGAACAGAGAAGAACATCCCGTGACCGCGACGACAACCGAGGACTTGGGTGAGTAACAGATCTTGCAAAAAAAAAAAAAAAAAAAATGAAGCGTTGCCCTGAGAGTGGGCTCCGACATCGGCTGAGAAACTGAAGTGAGCAAGCTAAATGCAATTCAGGATCACCATCATTGAAAGTGGCGATTGAAGGACTCGTCAACAGCATAAACCTGGGGGCCCTAAAAAGAGCAAGAGCCTGCATTGCTCGGGTGACCAATTCTAGGAATCAAACCCAATTGCCCTAAAACTCGCTTTCCATTCCTTCCCTCTGGTACTGATCCGGGCCCTGTGGCTCAGAACAGTAGGGAACGGAAGGTGGTGTTGAAGTGGTGTTTGGTCACGTGGTTTGCGGGGATTCTGGTGACCGAAACATGAAAATTCGACATTGAATTGAATCTACTCCCTCCAGGTCCGAGCTCCGCCATCACTGAGTCCGTGGAGAATTGGGACGATTTCCAACTGTTCCAGTTGACCAGGTTCTACCGGGACAGGCTGGCAGAGTGCTTGGAAGGGGGCGCGCTCGACCTCATCGTGGCATTAACGAATGAGATGGAGCTCAGTGCGCGGGAAATTCAGGTGAGTCGAATAAAATATGTGTAAGTTTGACTCGTTCATAAACACGCGACGAACGGGAAATCAAAGCTTAGAACAGGGGTCATACAGTGATAGAAATTTGCAACACGGAAACGTACCGTATGGCCCTGGAGATTGTTTCAACCATCAACCACTTAACCAAACTCTGTAATTCTAATGTATAATCCTCCCCGTATTCACATCAACACGCACCATATTCCTCCTTTCACGGCACACCGAGGATTATTCTGAGCTATCGAACACTCAGTTGTCTCTTTGTTTGGTGCAGAAATGGAACCGGGTGTGGTCTTCCGCGGCTGTAGCCTATTCACTACAATGCAGGAGCGGATCCAGTATTCCGAGATGTTCCTCAGCACAGAACTGTTGTAACGCGCAGATAACTGAGTTACTGTCGCCTTCCTGCCCAATTGGAATAATCTAGCCATTCCCCTCCGCCCCGTCTCAATAACAAGACATTTTCGCCAACAGAACTGCGCTCACTGGTTCATTATTATTATTATTATTATTATTATTATTATTATTATTATTATTAGTAGTAGTAGTAGTAGTAGTAGTATTAGTAGTAGTAGTATTATTATTATTATTATTATTATTATTGTTGTTGTTGTTATTACTACTATCATCATCATCATTATTTAATCGTACCATTCTCTGTAAACTTTAGAGACTGTTGGGCGTGGAGATCCAAGCAGATGAGCAATTTCTAATATACACAAACCTCCCCGTCTGGCACCAGCAATCATTCCATGATCAAAGTCACACAGGTCCCGTTTCTTCTCCATCCTGATTTTTGGTCTGAACAACAACAAAACCTCTTGACCAGGTCGCCATACTTTTGTGTAAGGGGTTGCTGCCAGATGGATAGAGAATTGGTTGGCAGACGGGAAGCAAAGAGTGGGAGTAAACGGGACCTTTTCAGAATGGCAGGCAGTGACTAGTGGGGTACCGCAAGGCTCAGTGCTGGGACCCCAGTTGTTTACAATATATATTAATGATTTAGACAAGGGAATTAAATGCAGCATCTCCAAGTTTGCGGATGACAGGAAGCTGGGAGGCGGTGTTAACTGTGAGAAGGATGCTAAGAGGATGCAGGGTGACTTGGATAGGTTAGGTGAGTGGATAAATTCATGGCAGATGCAATTTAATGTTGATAAATATAAGGTTATCCATTTTGGTTGCAAGAACAGGAAAACAGATTATTATCTGAACGGTGGCGAAATAGGAAAAGGGGAGGTGCAACGAGACCTGGGTGTCACTGTACACCAATCATTGAAGGTGGGCATGCAGGTACAGCAGGCGGTGAAAAAGGCAAATTGTATGTTGGCATTCATAGCAAAAGGATTTGAATACGGGAACAGGGAGTTTCTACTGCAGATGTACAAGGCCTTGGTGAGACCGCACCTAGAGTATTGTGTGCAGTTTTGGTCCCCTAATCTGAGTAAAGACATTTTTCCCATAGAGGGAGTACAGAGAACGTTCACCAGATTGATTCCTGGGATGATAGGACTTTCATATGAAGAAAGACTGGATTGACTATGCTTATACTCACTAGAAATTAGACGATTGAGGGGGGATCTTATTGAAACGTATAAAATTCTAAAGAGTTTGTACAGGCTAGATGCAGGAAGATTGTTTCCGATGTTGGGGAAGTCCAGAACGAAGGGTCACAGTTTAAGGATAAAGGGGAAGCCTTTTAGGACCGAGATGAGGAAAAACGTCTTCACACAGAGAGTGGTGAATCTGTGGAATTCTCTGCCGCAGGCAACAGTTGAGTCCGATTCATTGGCTATGCTTGAGGAAATTAGATATGGCCCTTGTGGCTAAAGGGATCAGGGGGTACGGAGAGAAAGCAGGTACAGGGTTCTGAGTTGAATGATCAGCCATGATCATACTGAATGGCGGTGCAGGATCGAAGGGCCGAATGGCCTACTCCTGCACCTATTTTCTATGTTTCTATGATTAGACATTTGTATCAGCGAGCAGGGTGTACTGGTGTAACTCATAATGTCGCCACTGTGCGCATACTGAAGTTTTCCCCCCCCAGTCACTTTCTTAGTTACGCACACAAAATGCTGGTGGGACGCAGCAGGCCAGGCAGCATAAATAGGGAGAAGCGCTGTCGACGTTTCCCCCTCCCTCTCCCACTTTCAAATCGCTTGCTATCTCTTCTTTCAGTTGGTCCGGACGAAGGGTCTCGGCCCGAAATGTCGACAGCGCTTCTCCCTGTAGATGCTGCCTGGCCTGCTGCGCTCCACCAGCATTTTGTGTGCGTTGCTTGAATTTCCAGCATCTGCAGATTTCCTCGTGTTTGCACTTTATTAGTAAGTTTATTTTCATCTGTCACTTCAGAATGTAGGACAGATTTGTGGGGATGGATTTCAGCCATCTCAATTACTCACCGCATGTTCAGACAGGATCGGCTCACGACCTAATGGCTGGTGCCCGTTCCGAAACAGTAGGAGCTGGATACAGAGCAAGCTATTATCTTCTCATTCTCTCTGTCTCTCTGTTCCTCCGCTCTTCAACATATCCGCTGGTCCTCTTCGAAGGCCATCGCCGAGCTCGCCGATAAGGGAGAGCGGGCGCACAGCTCCCAACTCTTGCTGAACCTGGTGACGGAGAAAGGCTCCCGGGCCCGGAGGGCGATGTGGGGTACCTTCCAGAAAATACGGACCGGAGCTCCGAAGCTGGACGAGATCCTGAAGGAGATTCAGCAACCTGGTGAGATCACGACCACAAATCGAATACAATTTTACGTTCCAACGCCGCGTAGTTGACGATGACACTGATTTGAATCCTTAACATCTGAATAATTTGAACAGGCTTTGAGCCTCAGCTCTCTCTCTCTCTCTCTCTCTCTCTCGAGGTTTCTCCGAAATTTCCGGTGATTTGACATGTAAATAATGAATGATACCGAGTAATAGTAAGGGGCCATCTGAATCGGTAAGAGACTGATAACGAATGCCACCGGACCACGGGGCGTAATTAGAAAAGGGACAGCGCAGTTCATGTGCGCAGATCATAAGAGACGTGGAGAGCAGACCAGCGTGGAGCTTCTGGAAAGGTGTTACACCGCTTTGGGGTGTACACCTTCAGCTACTTTGGGCTAATTGAAGGCGCGGAGCTGCGGCCTCGGAGCTCTCGATATCCGGGTTCCATCCCGGCCGCGCGCAAAATGAACGGGGGCACGCGCACTTTTGGGGATCCCCCCCCGCGGCTGCTCCAGCTTCCTCTCGGTATCCAACAGACTGGCGGGTCGGTTGGTTCACGGGTCACTGCTGCCCGCTCGCTCTCTCGCTCCCAGAGTGCGGCCGATTGGTCGAAGGTTTGCACACAGCGGTCGGGAATCTGAGGCTGATGGAATGCTTGCTCTTATTAGTCGAGGCATTGAGTTCCAAAGTCAAGAGGTTACGTTGCAACTTCATAAAACTCTGGTTGGGCCACATCACACTGTTGCAAACCGTTCTGGTCACATCACTACAGGACGGATGTTGAGGCTTTGGAGAGAGTACAGAAGAGGTTTATCAGGATGCTGCCTGGTTTAGAGGGCGTGTGCCTTCGTGAGAGTTTGGATAAACTTGGGTTGTTGTCTCCGGAGCGACGGAGGCTGAGGGGACATCTGATAGAGGCTTATAATATTATGTTGGGCACAGACGGAGTGGACAGGGAGTACCTTTTTCCCAGAGTTGAAATGTCTCACACAGGCATGCATTGAAGGTGAGAGGGTTTAGATTCAACGGGGATGTGAGGGGTAAGTTTTTTACTCAGAGAGTGATGGATGCTTCGAATGTGCTGCCTGGTGAGGTGGTAGAGTCAAATACACGAGAGGCTTTTAAGAGATGTTTAGATAGACACATGGATGTGTGGAAGATGTTGGGATTTGATCATTCTGTAGGTTGGAGGGATTAGTCTTTCTGATTTGCTTTTAGCCTCATCGGTACAACAGAAAATAGACAATAGGAGCAGATGTAGACCATTCGGCCCTCCGAGCCTGCACCGCCATTTTGAGCTCATGGCTGATCATCTACTATCAATACCCGGTTCCTGCCTTGTCCCCACATCCCTTGATTCCCCTATACATAAGATACCTATCTAGCTCCTTCTTGAAAGCATCCAGAGAATTGGCCTCCACTACCTTCCGAGGCAGTGCATTCCAGACCCCCACAACTCTCTGGGAGAAGAAGTTTCTCCTTAACTCCGTCCTAAATGACCTACCCCTTATTCTCAAACCGTGCCCTCTGGTACTGGACTCTCCCAGCATCTGGAACATATTTCCTGCCTCTATCTTGTCCAATCCCTTAATGCTGCCTCTATCTTGTCCAATCCCTTAATATTTGTCGAAGGTTTACACAACGGTTGGGAATCTGAGGCGAATTAAAGGTGCAAAGTTGCCAGCGGTTTAAAACGCGTTGTCTCATAAGTCAGCAAGTACTCGCGGGGCCCCGTTTCCCTGCAGCTCCTATCTGTAACTTTGATTGTGAGTATCCATCCGCTGGGCTGCACAAACGATTCAAAACATTCCTGACCTGGCGATCCATTGTCTTCATTCACCTCACCAAATACCCCCGGCAAATTTGTAGCGGCCGTCACGATGATCCGCCTCGGCTGTCCACACAGCGGTGGGACCGTCCCGGCGAGCTGCGCCATTTTTGTACAGGATTCGGCCAAGAGCGAGTCAACAGGCTCGATCCTGAAGCGTCAAGCTGGGAGCGTTCGGTCCATAGCCGCCTCGGTGTGGAGGGAATGCCAACAGCAGAGGGGAAAATAATTTTTTTTTTAAAAAAAGAAGGCCTGCCGGATGTTTTGAAATTAACATCCTCCGGAATCCACAAACGGGAGGTAGCCATGTTGCAAGGTGACGGTGATTGTCAAATCCTGATCTCACCGCACGGCAGAGAACTGTCGCACGGCAAGTGCGTGAGTGGGAAATCGGGAGACGGAGGACTTCCGTGCGCCATGCAGCATGGATATTGAAGTGGGAGGGATGGTCACGTGGGACGGGGAAGTAGAACGTGGGGGGGGGGGGGGTGACGTAATATTGCTGGCAATAATTTCCCTGCGCGGAACGCCGTAACAGGGATGGTGGCCGGTTGTAAAGTTGAACGAAGTTTCATTTACTCATAAGAATGGGGAAGAATGGGGTAGATCTTCGAAAAAAAATACGAACGTTCTGACATTTTATTTCTGATTGACTCCATTGCAGACGTTCGGCGCGAACACCGAGATGCTCTGCGAGCAGAGGGTGCGGCACTGAGAGGGGACGTGTTCCCCTTGAGGGAGACGAGGAGGTTTTCCCAGCTGGTCGATCGGCACGCCGAGCTCACGGTCGTCGCTGCTGTCGGAGGCCGGAGGCTTGCGGAGCACGAGCTGCTGGCAAAAGGCCGGGAGCATGAGGTGTGGTGGGAGAAGCATCTGCGGGGTGAGCTGGAAAGATTGCGGACGGACCAATTACTCCAAGGCGTCTTCTCCCGGAGTAAATCCCAATCGGGGAGTTCGGCAGCAGTGACCGGGGTCGCGGGGATCGGGAAGACAACGATGGTGCAGAAGATGGTTCACGACTGGGCCACCGGGAAAATATTTCAACAATTCCAGTTTGTCTTCTGTTTCCAATTCCAGCATTTGAACACCATCAACTTTCGATTAAACCTAAGGGAGCTGATTCTGTGTCAGCATCCCTACGTCGGGAATATCCTGGGAGAGATCTGGAAGAACCCAGAGGGTTCGCTGTTTATATTTGACGGTTTGGATGAATTCCAGGACGTAATGCATTTTGCTGACAGCGCGACGGGCGCAGGAACTCGGGGTCTGTGCACTGATCCCGAAATCCGTTGCAAAGTATCCGATATTGTCTACAGCTTAATCCAGCGCAAGCTGCTCCCGGGCTGTTCCGTGCTGGTGACCACCCGCCCCGCTACGTTACGCTTCTTGGAAAAGACGGATATTTGTGCCTGGGCTGAAATCATAGGATTCGTTGGTGAGGAACGGAAGGAATATTTCTGCAGTGCATTTGAAGATAAGATGTTGGCAGCATCGATTTTCAAACACGTGGAGGAGAACGAGACGTTGTACACCATGACCTACAACGCCTCTTACTGCGGCATTCTTGCAGTGGCTCTGGGTCCCTTTTTCGCGCAAGGGGACAGCGACCCAGAGCGGGTTCCCAGGACCATGACTCAACTATATTCCCACTATATCTACAACATCTTGAAAAACCAAATGTGTGAGATTCAAAACATCCGGGATGTCTTACTGAGAGTTGGTCAGATGGCCTTCGCAGGAGTGTCCGAGAGGAAGACTGTGTTCACAGATGGAGATTTGATCAAGTACGACCTGCAGCCGTTTCAATTCCCGCCCAGGTCCCTGACGGAACTCCTGGGGAGGCGGGAGTCTGCCCAGAGCGTGACGTACGCATTTCCTCACCTCACCGTCCAGGAATTTGTGGCCGCCCTGGCGCAATTCCTGACCCCATGCCGCCCGGACGTCGGGAACCTCCTCACGGAATCCCACTGCGCCACGGACGGGCGATTTGACTTGTTTCTCCGCTTCTGTGCGGGGCTTTCCTCGCAGGAGGCAGCCTGCATCTTCGAAGAACTTCTGGGTCCTTTTCCTCACGAAACAACCCGGCGAGTGATTGACTGGGTGAGAGAGGAGCACGACAGTCACGTTGGCAGCGCAGTGTGCCACAATGGTAAGAAGCGCCTCCTGAACACATTACACTGCCTGTTCGAGGCTCAGAATCACGGGCTGGCCGAGGCCACACTGGGATCGGTGGAAACACTTTCATTCAGCGGGCTGCGGCTGACCGCCATTGACTGCGCTGTCCTGGCTGACGTCATCGGGCTTTGTGATGCGATAAATCATCTCGATCTCATGGGCTGCCTCTTGCAGGGCGAAAGCCTACAAAGACTGGGACCCGCCCTGCACAAGTGCCACGTCCTAGGGTGAGTGCTTGTTATCCTTTATGTTAATTCCTTCTTTTCGTCACCTGGAAAGTTTCGGTTGGCAGATGGAGTTCAACCCAGGTAAGTGTGAGGTGGTTCATTTTGATAGGTCAAATATGATGGCAGAATACGGTATTAACGGTAAGACTTTTGGCAGTGTGGAGGAGCAGAGGGTTCCTGGGGTCTGAGTCGATAGGACACCACTAGCTGCGGCGCAGGTTGACTCTGTGGTTAAAAAAGCATACGGTGTATTGTCCTTCGTCAATCATGGAATTGAGTTTAGGAGCCGAGAGTTAATGTTACAGCTATATAAGACCCTGTTCAGACCTCACTTGGGATACTGTGCACAGTTCTGGTCACCTCGCTGTAGGTAGGATGTGGAAACCGTAGAAGTGTGCAGAAGAGATTTGTAAGGATGCAGCCTGGATCGGGGAGCACGTCTTATGAGAATAGGTGAGTAAACTCGGCTTTTTTTTTCCTTGGAGCGACGGAGGATGGGAGGTGACCTGATAGAAGTGTACAAGATAATGAGAATCATTGATCGCGTGGATAGTCAGAGGCTTTTTCCCAGGGCTGAAATGGCTGACACGAGGGGGCGTAGTTTTAAGGGGCTTGGAAGTCGGTACCGAGGAGGGCTACGTTTTTACGCAAAGAGTGGGTGAGTTCGTGGAATGCGCTGCCGGCGACGGTGGCGGAGGCAGATACGATAGGGTCTTTGACAAGTCTCCTAGATAGGTACAGAGCTTAGAAAAATAGAGGGCTATGGGTAAGCCTAGCGAATTTCTAAGGTAGAGACAAGTTCGGAACAGCATAGCGGGCCGAAGGGCCTCTATCGTGCTGTAGGTTTTCTATGTTCCGCCGTTTCTCTGTTGCCCTGTTGGGCACTGATAAGGCACGTTGCTAGAAATAATCAATTTTCAATTCCTGAAGGTGTTGAGAAAGGACGGGTTTCCTCTGTCGCGATTCTATTTGGTTAACAGCGTTGGAGACATATTGTGATCTCGGCACCGGCAATGAACGAATTGCTTCGCTGCCGGACGAAAAACACGACCCGAGATTACCGCAGTTTCCATCATTTCGTCACGCATGGCGTTTAAGTACGCATTAGGGGCAGGGTTCATGAGTATACGGGGGAGTCTGGCCTCGTCCTTCCATACTTCCCCTTCAGTCAACGAGTTTCTGAATCTTGTGGCATTCCGCTCCCTAAACTGTAGTGTAATTTCTCCATAAACCCCTGTTAATCTGCCCTCCGTGAACGCCACCGCGGAGCTCAAGGTGAAAGAGACTCCGCGTCATTCTCCCGTTTCACTCACTGCTTCACCCACACCAGTTCTTCCTCACGTAGATTCCCTGGTCCAATGGAAATCTGCCCAGCAATCAAATTTACACGTCACACTTCTCAGTACAAGTTCCGCATCCCCGAGTAGCACCCGCCCAACGTCAGCACACAGTTGGGCCGACCACCAAAGATCCACTTGATCAGTCGAGTCCCACGTTGGACGTGGAGAGGACGGTTCCTCTAGTGGGCCAGGCTGGTGCCAGCGGGCACAGACTCAGAATGGAAGGGTGGCCCCTTTCAAATGGCCTAATTTTGTCCCCTAACGGCCTTACCCCTTTGAGAGTCCTGTTGAAAAGACTCAACCCGAGATGTCGACTCTTCCGTAGATGACGGCCGACCTGCACAAAAGTTTTCCAAAGTCGCGCGCGAGAGCTCGTGATGGAATAAAGGAAATACCGGCCGGGATTTGTAAGTCTGATTATCGGGAAAGGTTGAGTAGGTTCGGACTTCTAGATCAGAGGACAATGAGGAAAAGTGAAATGATGGAAGTATGTAAAATGGCGAGGTTTTTCCCACTGAGGTTGGGTGAGAGGAGAACAGGGGGCCATGGGCTAAGGGTGAAGGGAGAAATGCTCATTAGGAATAAGTGGCAAAAATTCCTCACAACCTTCACAGGATGGCCAGGATGTAGAACGAGCTGTCAGCGGAATTGGTGAACTTTGAGAGAAGTTTGGATAGGAGGTGTTGGGAGCTCTATGCTCCAGATGCCTGTCCAGATGAGGCTGGGCATAATGAGAGTTTGGCACAGACTAGAGGGGCCGAAGGGCCTGTTTCTGTTGTACTGCTCTAGGGCTCTATAAAGGAGAGTGCGTTACAGAACAAAGCCAAATCAGGATGTCGACCTCCCACCCCCATCTCACCGCCCCATGTAGAGCACGCCCCTGATAGGGCTGTTTCGCCATATTATTGAATGTATGAAATAATTTCAAGTCACGTACAGAGAACATGGACTGATAAAATAATTGTTTGTGCCCTTAAATGGGTAGTTAGGCAGCATCGGACATCACGGCGATGATTATTGATTATATTTAGTTTCAAGATAATTATGGAGAAGGATAGGACTGGACCCAGGGTTGAGATTTTTTGATTGGAGAAAGGCTAACTTTGAGGAGATGCGAAAGGATTAAGAAGGAGTGGATTGGGTCAATTTGTTTTATGAGAAGGATGTAATAGAGAAATGGAGGTCATTTAAAGGTGAAATGTTGAGGGTACAGAATCTTTATGTTCCTGTTAGGTTGAAAGGAAAGGTTATAAGTTTGAGAGACCCATGGTTCTCAAGGGATATTGGAAACTTGGTTCTGAAAAGAGAGCTATCTACAATGAATATAGGCAGCATGGAGTAAATGATGTGTTCGAAGAATATAAAGAATGAAAAACGAATCTTAAGAAAGAAATTAGAAAAGCTAAAAGAAGACACGAGGTTGCTTTGGCAAGTAAGGTGAAAATAAATCCAAAGGGCTTCTACAGTTATATTAATAGCAGAAGGATAGTGAGGGATAAAAATGGTCCCTTAGAGAATCAGAGTGGACAGATATGGGTGGAGCCAAAAGAGATGGGGGATATTTTGTACAATTTCTTTTCTGTAGTATTCACTAATGAGAAGGATATTGAATTGTGTAAGGTAAGGGGAACAAGTAGGGTAGTTATGGAAACTATGATGATTAAAGAATAGGAAGTACTGCCGCTTTTAAGGAATATAAAAGTGGATAAGTCTCTGGGGCCTGACAGGATTTTCCCTAGAACATTGAGGGAAGTTTGTGTTGAAATAGCAGGGGCTCTGACAGAAATATTTTAAATGTCATTAGACACGGGGATTGTGCCGGAGGATTGGCATATTGCTCTTGTTGTTCCATTGTTTTAAAAGGGTTCTAAGAGTAAACCTAGCAACTATCGGCCTGTAAGTTTAACGTCAGTGGTGGGTAAATTAATGGAAAGTATTCTCAGAGATCGAGTGTGTATATACATATATAAAATTACCTGGATGGACAGCGTCTGGTTAGGAAAAGTCAACATGGATTTGTGCGTGGAAGGTCATGTTTGACAAATCTTATTGGAATTTTTGAAGAGGTTACTGGGAAAGTTGACAAGGGTATAGCAGTGGATGTTGTCTATATGGACTTCAGTAAGGCCTTTGACAAGTTTCCACATGGAAGGTTAGTTAGGAAGGTTCAATCGTTAGGTATTAATATTTAAATAGTAAAATGTATTCAACAGTGGCTGGATGGTAGATGCCAGAGAGTAGTGGTGGATAACTGTTTGACAGGTTGGAGGCCAGTGACTAGCGGTGTGCCTCAGTGATCTGTACTGGGTCCAATGTTGTTTGTCATACCCATTAATGATCTGGATGATGAGGTGGTAAACTGGATTAGTAAGTATGCAGATGATACTAAGGTAGGTGGCGGAGTGGATAATGAAGTAGGTTTTCAAAGTTTGCAGTGAGATTTAGGCCAATTAGGAGAGTGGGCTGAACGATGGCAGATGGAGTTTAATGCTGATAAGTGTGAGGTGCTACACTTTGGTAGGAATGATCCAAATAGGACATACATGATAAATGGTAGGACATTGAAGAATGCAGTAGAACAGAGTGATCTGGGAATAATGGTGCATAGTTCCCTGAAGGTGGAATTTCATGTGGAAAGGGTAGTGAAGAAAGCTTTTGGTATGCTGGCCTTTATAAATCAGAGCATTGAGTATAGGAGTTGGGATGTAATGTTAAAATTGTACGAGGCATTGGTGAGGCTGAATTTGGAGTATTGTGTACAGTTCTGGCCACCGAATTATAGGAAAGATGTCAACAAAATAGAGAGAGAGAGTACAGAGGAGATTTACTCGAATATTACCTGGGTTCCAGCACCTACGTTGCAGGGAAAGGGTGAACAAGTTAGTTCTTTATTCTTTGTACAGAGGAGATTTACTCGAATATTACCTGGGTTCCAGCACCTAAGTTGCAGGGAAAGGGTGAACAAGTTAGTTCTTTATTCTTCCGAGCATAGAAGGTGGAGGGGGGACTTGATAGAGGTATTTAAAATTATGAGGGGGATAGATAGACGTGGATAAGCTTTTTCCATTGAGAGTAGGGGAGATTCAAACAAGAGGACATGAGTTGAGACTTAGAGGGCAGAAGTTTAGGGGTAAAACGAGGGGAAACTTCTTTACTCAGAGAGTGGTAGCTGTGTGGAACGAGCTTCCAGTAGAAGTGGTAGAGGCAGCTTCGATATTGTAATTTAGAAAAAAGGATTGGTATATGGACAGGAAAGGAATGGAGGTTTGTGGGCTGAGTGCAGGTTGGTGGGACTAGGTGAGAGTAACCATTCGGCACGGACTACAAAGGCCGAGATGGTCTGTTTCCGTGCTGTAAATGTTTTATGGCTATATGGTTATCTAATTTCCCATCCGCTTCAATTTTTTAAAGAGATTAATAACACTCCAGCTGAAATAGTCAAAACGAAAACAGAAATCGGATTTAAAATGTCAACTAAAAATAACAAGATGGTTGGCCTGGAACTGCCCGCATGAAAGGACTTTGTCCATCTTCTTCAGAGATATGTCATTTGTAAAGAGGGGCACACACATTTATAACAGCTTAACGGGAAAATAGATTGGAGCTCGTGTAGGCCATTAGGCCCTCCTCCATGTTTTTTTTTTTTCCCTGCCATTGACTTTCGCAGATGCAGGAAATGCGAGCGGCGCACATAAAACAGTGGAGGAACTCAGTGGGCCAGACGGCAGCTGTGGAAAAAATTCCAGTCAACATTTCCGGTTCCGCCCGGAAATGTGCACTGTCCTTTCCTCCAGAGGTGCCACCTGGCGAGATGAGTTGATCCACATTTGTGTGTGCGCGTGTGTGTGTGTGTGTGTGTGTGTGTGTGTGTGTGTGTGTGTGTGTGTGTGTGTGTGTGTGTGTGTGTGTGTGTGTGTGTGTTTGTGTGTGTGTGTGTTTGTTGCAGTCAAAGACATTACGTCAGCAGCTCTCACAAAATGCTGGAGGATCTCAGCCGGTCAGCCAGCATCATAGATATAACCATATAACAACGACAGCACGGAAACAGGCCATCTCGGCCCTTCTAGTCCGTGCCGAACGCTTACTCTCACCTAGTCCCACCGACCCGCACTCAGCCCGTAACCCTCCATTCCTTTCCTGTCCATACACCTCTCCAATTTTTCTTTAAATTACAATACCTCTTCTACTGCAAGCTCTACCGAATTATAGGAAAGATGTCAACAAAATAGAGAGAGTACAGAGGAGATTTACTAGAACGTTACCTGGGTTTCAGCACCCTAGTTACAGAGAAAGGTTGAACAAGTTAGTTCTTTATTCTTTGAAGTGTAGATGGTTGAGGGGGGACTGGAGGAGGTATTTAAAATTAGGAGGGATATAGATAGAGTTGACGTTGATAGGCTTTTTTTTCCATTGAGAGTAGGGGAGATTCAAACAAGAGGACATGAGTTGAGAGTTAGGGGGCAAAAGTTTAGGGGTAACACGAGAGGGAACTGCTTTACTCGGAGAGTGATAGCTGTGTGGAACGAGCTTCCAGTAGAAGTGGTAGAGGCAGGTTCGATATTGTCATTTGAAGTAAAATTAGATAGGTATATGGACAGGAAAGGAATGGAGGGTTATGGGCTGGGTGTGGGTCGGTGGGACTAGGTGAGAGTAAGCGTTCGGCACGGACTGGAAGGGCCGAGATGGCCTGTTTCTGTGCTATAATTGTTATATAGTTATATGGGTGTACAAGGAGCGGATCCGAAGGAACACGCACGAAATGCTGGAGGAACTCGGTAGATCAGGCAGCATCTGTGGAAAGGTATCAGCAGTCTATTTTCCGGAATGTTATCCTTCCTCGGGACTCAAATGGATAGATAATCAGATAAGACCATAACACAATGGGAGCATGATTCGGCCCATCAAGTCTGCTCATTGCTGATGTATTTCTCTCTTTATCGGTGAATGGCGACCTAGTCCTGAAGAAGGCTCTCGGTGACACAGGCCGGGTGAATGATCTCGGTGATCCAAACCGGTTGATGGGTCTCTGCCCGACAGGTGCCTCGAAGGTAGACGAACTATATCAGCAGATGGTGTCAACCAGTCTCTGTTTTCTCTGTTTTCATGTAGACTGGGGAACAATGCCATCGGAGATTCGGGAATGGAGCTGGTGTCTGCGGCACTGCGGAATTCGGAGTGTAAAATACAGAAACTGTGGTACGTACTGGTATTTGTCGGCCATCAAGACTGAGCACTTGATATCGGATGCTAGCGTGATAAACAGTCGGTTTCATAGGACACACTGGGGACTGCTTCACTGTGTCGCGCCTGCCCTTTCATCTCCTTTCATATTACTCTCTGTGATTTCCAGGCTGAACAATAACGGTCTCACGCGATCCTGCGCCGAGGACCTCACCTCCGCTCTCGACGCAAACCGCTCCTTGGCGGAGCTGGACCTGGGTGAGAACAGGTTGCAAGATTCAGGAGTGAAATTACTTTCTGCGGCTTTAAGGAACCCGGACTGCCAAATACGCAAACTGCGGTAAGTACCGTGCAGCGGGTCCGGTTTCTCATTTAGTCCGAGTAAATCGCGCGGCCCGTGGTCCTCTCTCGTTCTGTCGCCGCGTTCGGGAGCACTTTCGCTGCACTCTGTTCGGCCGGGTGACGGTGTCCGGGCAGGGAGTACGGAGAGGAGTATCATGTTTGCAAATGTTATGCGCTAAAGGATATTGGAACTACTACTGGATGTTGGAACTATTTTTCCCTCCGCGACTGTCTGGTCCACACGTCCCTCCCCACATTTCTCCCACCTGGCATTTATCCCTGCAAGCGTAAGTGCTCCACCTGTCCCTACACCTCATCTCACCACCATTCAGGGCCCCGAACAGTCCTTCCAGGTGAGCCAATATTTCACTTGTGATTCTGGTGGAGTAATCTATTGCATCCGGTGCTCCCGGTGCGGCCTCCGCTACATCGGCGAGACCCGACGCAGATTGGGGGACCACTTCGTCGAGCACATCCTCTCCGTCCGCCACAACAGACAGGATCTCCCGGTTGCCACTCGCTTCAACTCTGCTTCACATTCCCATTCGGATATGTCCATACATGGCCTCCTCTGCTGCCATGATGAGGCCAAACTTCGGCTGGAGGAACAACACCTCATATACTGTTTGAGTAGTCTCCAGCCCCTTGGTATGAACATCGAATTCTCCAACTTCCGTTAATTCCTTCCCTCTCCCTTCCCCCATCCCACCTTCACTCTGTCTCCTCCTCCAGCTGCCTATCACCTCTCTCATGACTGCCTTCTTCTACTACCCATAGTGCTTTCCCCTTAGATTCCTCCTTCACCTCTCCTGCCTATCCCCTCCCTGCTTCCCCTCCCCCACCCCTTGATCTTTCCTCTGATTGGTTTTCCACCATCCCCCCACCTTCTCTACAGGGCCCCTGCCCCCCTCCCTCTTCAGTCCTGACGAAGGGTCCCGGCCCGAAACGTTGACTGCTCCTTTCCACGGATGCTGCCCGACCTGCTGAGGTCATCCAGCTTGTTCGGACGTCTTGATTTGACCACAGCATCTGCAGTGTACTTTGTGTTTCCTATTGGAACTACCCGTTTTCCAGTGTTGCAGCAGATCACAGCATTCACTGATCACTGGAGCCAAGGAGCCGGAGCCGGGCTGTGCCGTGCGCGCGGAAAACTACAACCACTGCCACGATGGTTCCTCTGCTCAGTTACGCTCCAAGGGTTTTATGTACAGTTTGTTTACTTTTATACCATTTGCGGGATGTTTGTTTATTGGTTCAGATACAGAGCCGAATGGGCCTTTCCGGTCCTGCAGTGACAGAACCATAGAACATCACAGCACAGAAACCGGCCCTTCCGCCCTTATTTGGTATACACCTCTATCAAATCTCCCCTCATTCTCCTACGCTCCAAGGAATAAAGTCCTAACCTTTTCAACCTTTCTGTGTAACTCAGTTTCTCAAGTCCCGGCGACATCCTTGTAAACCTTCTCCGCACTCTTTCAACCTCATTAATATCCCTCCTGTAATTCTGTGACCAAAACTGCACACAATACTCCAGATTCGGCCTCCCCAATGCCTTATGCAACCTCACCATTATATTCCAACTCTTATACTCAATACCTTGATTTATAAAGGCCAATGTACCAAAAGCTCTCTTGACGACCTTGCCTGTGACGACACTTTTAGGGAATTATGTAGGATTGTGAGGCATTGATCATGTGACTAGTCAGAGGCTTTTTCCCAGGGCTAAAGTGGCTATCACGAGAGGGCATAGTTTTAAGGTGCTTGGAACAGGTACAGAGGAGATGTCAGGGGTAGGTTTTTTACGTAGAGTGTGGTGAGTTCGTATAATAGGGTGTTGGCAGCGATGGTGCAGGCGGATACAGTAGGGTACTTTAAAGGACTCCTGGATAGGCACACGGAGCTTAGAAAAATAGAGGGCTATGGACAACCCTCGGTAATTTCTAAGATAAGAACATGTTCGGCAGAGCTTTGTGGCACCACGGGGCTGTATTGTGCTGTAGGTTTTCTGTGTTTCCATGTTTCTAAGCCACGTCCAGTCTCGCCCCCACCCCCTCCGATTTAATCCGAGCCAAATCACGGGACAACTTGCAATGTCCAATTCGAATACCGACTGTGGGAGGACACCGACGCCCTTTACTAGCAGGTCGTCTCTATGGTAAAGCGTTCTGTTGACTACTACGCTAACTGCCGTGTCGACTCCTTTGTGCTCCTTTGCAGTAGACAATAGACAACAGGCAGTAGCTGCAGGATTAGGCCATTCGGCCCTTCTAGCCAACACCGCCATTCACTGTGATCATGGATGGTCATACACAATCAGTACCCCGTTTCCTGCCCTCTCCCCATATCCCTCGACTCCGCTATCTATAAGAGCTCTATCTAACTCTCTCTTGAATGCATCCAGAGACTTGGCCTCCACTGCCTTCTGGGGCAGAGCATTCCACATATCCGCCACTCTCTGGGTGAAAAAGTTTTTCTGCATCTCTGTTTCTAAATCGCCTGCCCCTTATTCTTAAACTGTGGCCTTTAGTTCTGAACTCACCCAACATCGGGAACATGCTTCCTGCCTCCAGCGTGTCCAATCCCTTAATAACCTTATATGTTTCAATCAGATCCCCTCTCATCCTTCTAAATTCCAGTGTATACAAGCCCAGTCGCTCCAATCTTTCAACATATGACAGTTCCGCCATCCCGGGAATTAACCTTGTGAACCTACACTGCACTCCCTCAATAGCAAGAATGTCCTTCCTGAAATTTGGAGACCAGAACTGCACACAATACTCCAGGTGTGGTCTCACCAGGGCCCTGTACAGCTGCAGAAGGACCTCTTTACTCCTGTACTCATTTCCTCTATTTATAAAGGCCAGCTTGCCATTAGCTTTCTTCACTGCCTGCTGTACCTGCATGCTCGCTTTCATTGACCGATGTACAAGAACACCTAGATCTCGTTGTACTTCCACTTTTCCTAACTTGACTCCATTTGGATAGTAATCTGCCTTCCTGTTCTTGCCACCAAAGTGGATAACCTCACATTGATCCACATTAAGCTGCATGTGCCCACTCACCCAACCTGTCCAAGTCACCCTGCATTCTCATAACATCCTCCAGGTGTGCGTTGTTCTGCTTTATGACTTGAGCATAATTTTATAACGAAATTTACTTTAAAATTATAAATTTGTTGTGTACGTTCTGGTACGCCTGATGATGGACATTCGATGCTGAGCATACTGTAGGAACAGAAATCGTGCCGATAATAAAACAAATTCTTGCGCAAAACAGAATTTCCGTGAAATAAATATCCCCGGTTTTAGAACATAGAAAATAGAACATAGAATAGTACAGCACATTACAGGCCCTTCGGCCCACAATGTTGTGCCGACCCTCAAACCCTGCCTCCCACATATCCCCCCCCACTTTAAAATCCTCCATATACCTGTCTAGTAGTCTCTTAAACTTCACTGGTGTATCTGCCTCCACCACTGACTCAGGCAGTGTATTCCACGCACCAACCACTCTCTGAGTGAAAACCCTTCCTCTAATATCCCACTTGAACTTCCCCCCCCCTTACCTTAAAGCCATGTCCTCTTGTACCGAGCAGTGGTGCCCTGGGGAAGAGGCGCTGGCTGTCCACTCTGTCTATTCCTCTTAATCTCTTGTACACCTCTATCATGTCTCCTCTCATCCCCCTTCTCTCCAGAGAGTAAAGCCCTTTTGTTAGTCTTGTTATGATCCCACTCTTCTCATCCCGCCCTCTCTCATACCCCAGACTGCGGGACGTGGACCTCACTGCTTCCTGCGCTGAGGAACTCTCTTTCGCTCTCAGTGCAAATCGGTCACTGACGGAGCTCGACCTGGGTGAGAATCGTCTGGAGGATTGCGGAGTGAACCTGTTGTCTGCTGCCCTGAGGAATCCGTGCTGTAAAATAGAGAAACTGCGGTAAGTACCACGCTCTGACGGACCCGCAGGTTTGGAAGTGACGGGGCATGTACCTGACTGGGACTTGGGTGCTGGATATCCAAACTTACCATGGACGACTTTGTGTTGGCGATCAAATATGGGCGTTTGCAGAACTGGCGATGGCAGAAAATGGGATTTTCATCCCCGACCGGGAAGCACTGGGACAAAAAGTGAGGAACTAAACATAGAATTCACTCAAAAAAAAAATTATTAGTATAGTGACGGGTACGAAGTTTTGGGATTAAAAGGCGGCTTCCGCGGAGGAGCAGGGGTAGATGGGATTCTTTTCGTCAGTGAGCGCACGATCCTGCTGGAGCATTGGAGGCCGTTTTAATTCGTCAGTGTGATCTGACTGTAGCAAGCGGTATCTCCCTAGTTGGGAAAAGTGGTCAAAGTCTTCCCACTGCCAGGCTGTTAGTCGTTCCATTCGGAATGAAGTGGAATTGCCCTCCCCTCCATTTAGAACATAGAGCAATACAGCGCAGTACAGGCACTTCGGCCCACATTGTTGCGCCGGCCCTAAAACCCTGCCTGCCATATAACCCTTCACCTTAAATTCCTCCATATCCCTGTCTATTAGTCTCTTAAATTTCACTAGTGTATCTGCCTCCACCACAGACTCAGGCAGTGCATTCCACCCACCACCTGCTCTCTGAGTAAAAAAAAAATCCTTCCTCTGATATCCCCATGAGCTTTCGTCCCCGTACCTTAAAGCCATGTCCTCTTGTACTGAGCAGTGGTGCCCTGGGGAAGAGGCGCTGGCTGTCCACTCTGTCTATTCCTCTTAATATCTTGTACACCTCTACCATGTCTTCTCTCATCCTCCTTCTCTCCGGAGAGTAAATCCCCAGCTCCCTTAATCTCTGAACATAATGCATACCTCTAAACCAGGCACTATCCTGGTAAATCTCCTCTGTACCCTTTCCAATGCTTCCGCATCCTTCCTATAGTGAGGCGACCAGAACTGGACACCATGTGTGGCCACATCAGAATCTTATAGAGCTGCATCATTACCTCGCGACTCTTAAACTCTATCCCTCGACTTATGAAAGTTAACACCCCATAAGGTTTCTTAACCACCCTATTCACCTGTGAGGCAACTTTCAGGGATCTGCGGACATGTACCCCCAGATCCGTCTGCTCCTCCACACTCCCAAGTATGCTGCCGATATTTTGAAGATTGAAAAGCGACCGTACAGCAGCGTTTTAAATTTTCACGATGCGACGAGGTAACTTGATAGAAGACGCCTGCACTGCAAAACTCTGAGTCACGGGTTCCCGACCAAGGCAGCGCCTGTGCAACTGAAACGAGAAAACGTGCCTTCCGTCACAGGGCGTGAAATCTCTGACAGCCCCTCCGGTGACGTGCTGCAGATGACTGTTGCAGTCAAGATAAACGTCATTAGATTACATTCTTAGGATGCGGGAACTGATCCCGACGTAATATTGTATCTGAAGAGGTTGTCCCATGTTGTCCATTCCCATAACAGGCTAGCAAGGCAGAGTAGCTTACTGTTATTCGCACACTCAGTGGCCACTTTATTAGGAACCTCCTGACCCTGATAAAGTTGCCGCTGAGAGCATGTTTGCGGTCTCCTGCTGTTGTAGCCCATCTCAGGGCGCCCATTCAGAACAGAGATGCGAATTTTATTTTTTAATTTCTTAACCAGAGGGTGGTGAATCTGTGGAATTTGTTGCCACGGGCGGCAGCGGAGGCCGGGTCATTGGGTGTATTCAAGGCAGAGATCGATAGGTATCTGAGTAGTCAGGGCGTCAAAGGTCATGGTGAGAAGGCCGGGGGGGAGGGGGGGGGGGAATGGGACTGAAGGGGAGATTGGATCGGCTCATGACGGAATGGCGGAGCAGACTCGATGGGCCGAATGGCCGGCTTCTGCTCCTTTGTCTCACGGTCTTATGGCCTTCAAGTTTCGACGCGTCATGCGTTCGGGGATGCTGTCCTGCGCACCGCCGTTGCTGCCTCCTCCCTCCCAGCTTGAAGCAGTCTGGCTGTTCTCACCAGAACGCTCGGGTTAACGAGGCGCGTTCGCCGGCAGGGCTACCTGTCACCGGACCTTTTATGCTTTCGTGCCGTTCTCTGTTCTCTCCAGGGACGGTTGTGCGTGAACGTCCCAGGAGGTGAACAGGTTCTGAGATACTGAAACCATCCCTCCTGCTACCAAAACTCACCGGTCAAAGTCGCTTAGGTCACATTTCTTCCTCGCTCTCGTGTTCAGTCTGAACCGCAACTGAATCCCTTCACCATGCCGACATGCTTTTATGCATTGATTAGCTGCCACGTGATTGGCTGATTAGAAATTTGCATCAACAAGTTGGTGATCAAGTAAACCCCTCAAATTATCCAATGAATGTATTTCTTATTGTGTTCTGACCGCATTGTTCCTGCGCATGACTTACTGATTTTTTTTAAACGGGAATCGATCTTATAGATCTTATTGGCGTTGGTCATAATATGAGACTCACAGGATCTCTGTGCCGAACACACTGGTCTTTTCTCACTTCTGATGCCCTTTTTCTCACTTCTCGCTGATCAGACTGGATCATAACAGGCTCACGGCTTCTTGTGCCGAGGATCTCGCCTCCGTCCTCAGTGCGAACTATTTCCTGAAGGAGCTGGACCTCGGCTTTAATGAACTGGGCGATCCCGGAATGAAATTTCTGGCTGCGGCTCTGAAGCACCCGGAGTGTAAACTACAAGCACTGGAGTAAGTTGCAGAAAGCGAGATATTATGTCTGTAGCTATCGCCCATCTGCCGTTATTGAATAGAATGGGAAGTTTCTTTTTTCACATTTATACCAGCTGCGCAGGTTGACTCTGTGGTTAAGAAGGCGTACTGTGTACTGGCCTTCATTAATCGTGGAATTGAATTTAGGAGCCGAGAGGTAATGTTACAGATAGATAGGACACTGGTCAGACCCCACTTGAGGTACTGTGTACTGTGCTCAGTTCTGGTCGCCTGACTACAGCAAGGATGTGGAAACCATAGAAATGGTGCAGAGGAGATTTACAAAGATGTTGCCTGGATTGGGGAGCATGCCTTTTGAGAATAGGTTGAGTGAACTCGGCCTTTTCTCCTTGGAGCGACGGAGGATGAGAGGTGACCTGATAGAGGTGTACAAGATGATGAGAGGCATTGATCATGTGGATAGTCAGAGGCTTTTTTCCCCAGCCATTTCAGGCTAGCACAAGAGGACACAGGTTAGGGTGCTGGGTAGTAGGTACAGAGAAAATGTCAGGGGTAAGTTTGTTACTCAGAGAGTGGTGAGTCCGTGGAATGGGCTGCCGGCGACGGTGGTGGAGGCGGGTACGATGGGGTCTTTTAAGAGACTTTTGGATAGGTACATGGAGCTTAGTAAAATAGAGGGTTGTAGCTAAGCCTAGTAATTAAGGTAAGGACATGTTCGGCACAACTTTGTGAGCTGAACGACTTGTATTGTGCTGTAGGTTTTCTATGTTTTTATACACAGTGCTCATTAAAGTTAAAAGTAACTTTATTATCAAAGTACGTAAATGTCACGAAATCCTGTCCTGAGATTCATGTCCTTGCAGGCATTAGAGATAGAAAAAAGAAATTCAATGGAGTAAAATTACACACGAAGACTAACAAACTCCTCAAACGTAAGAGTTGGGGGGTGTTGTGGATGGTGTGGAGGGCTGTCAGAGGTCACAGCGGGACATTGATAGGATGCAAAACTGGGCTGAGAAGTGGCAGATGGAGTACAACCCAGATCAGTGTGAGGTGGTTCATTTCGGTAGTTTAAATCTGATGGCACAAATGTATTAATGGTAAGACTCTTGGCTCTGTGGAGGATCAGAGGGAACCTGGGGTCCGAGTCCATAGGATACTCTGAGCTGCTGCGCATATTAACTGTGTGGATAAGAAGGCGCACAGTGTATTGGCCTTCATCAATCTTGGGTGTAGAGAGATTTACAAGGATGTTGCCTGGATTGGGGATCATGCCTTACGAGAATAGGCTGAGTGAAGTTTACCTTGGAGCGACGGAGGATGAGAGGTGACCTGATAGAGGTGTACAAGATGATGAGAGGCATTGATCGTGTGGACAGTCAGAGGCTTTTTCCCAGGACTGAAATGGCTGACACGAGAGGGCACAGTTTTAAGGTGCTTGGAAGTAGGTATAGAGGAGATTTCAGGGGTAAGATTTCTTCTACGCAGAGAATGGTGAGTGCGTGGAATGGGCTGCCGGCGATGGTGGTGGTGGCTGATTTGAAGAGGCTCCTGGATAGGTACACGGAGCTTAAAAAGAAACAGAGGTAAGCCGAGGTAATGTCTAAAGTAACGTTCGGCACAGCATTTTGCTATGTTTCTATGTTTCAATAAAAAAATAACAATTAAGTAAACAATATGTAAATATATAAATAAACCTATGCATAACTAATACAACATTAGAATACTACACCAAAATACTAAATATTACAACCAGTTTTTATCCAGAAATGTTTTCATTTATATATTCCCTGTTCTCCTTTGCATCATCTCATCAGTCTATGGGACATCAATCTCACGCCTTGTTGCGCCGAGGATCTCGCCTCCGCTCTCACCGCAAACCCTTCACTGACAGTGCTGAACCTGGGTGCCAATAAACTGGGCGATTCAACGGCGCGGCTGGTGTCAGAGGCTCTGACGGGGCCGGAGTGTAAACTGCGGGATCTTTGGTAAGCTCTGCGCCGATGGGGGAAGTTTCAACTCAACCGGCGCCCTGACGCTTGGCTCTGGGTACGAGTCCCTCTCACCTAGTGTGTCGCGGGTGCGTCGAAGCAGGGCGTCAGGTCTGCCCCTCCCACCACACCCCCCCCCACTCCAGATTGTTGGTTGCCACTGTGGTTGCCACCATGCTAGCAGATCCCCTTCGTGCCCAGCCTTTCGCCTAGGTAGACTGCACGCTGACCGCCCAGCACTATTGGAATCAGAGAGGCGGAAGCAGCCAACGGTGGAATATCGGCGGAGGTCACCTTCGTCCCGGCTTAACCCTTACATACCTTCCGGGTCAAATTTGACAGCAGTAAAAACACCCTAAATTACATTTTTTTATCCGAAATTTGACGATTTCTTTTCCCCCAAAGTGATCCAAAATGCGCAAAACTAAAGATATTTTAAAATGTTATACTTTTGTACAGGTCCTACAATTTTTATTTTGTACATTGTGTCTGTTCTGGGTCAAATTTGACCAGTACCTGTGGGAATAGACTTTATATTTCTGAAGCGTTCATTAAGGATTAACCACCCGTCTATTAATGTCAGATAGGCTATTTATACATTCTAAATAGATCTGTGGTTCAAAACTTGGCATGGGCACTTGTTATGAGGGGGAATTCTTGGGCCGAGTCAGCAATGACCCCCGGACCACACTGCGAGGATATAGAATATGAACATGTTGCCTGGGTTAAATGCACCAGTCGCCTTAGGGAACACGCACGCGCAAACAAACCGTGGACGAACCGAGACGAGTAAGCCGTGGGATTGGTACACGATGGAGTATGACTTTCCGGCACCCCGAAATCGTCACCCCAGGCCACAAGGCGCAGAAGCAGAATTAGGCCACTCGGCCCCTCGAGTCTGCTCCGCCATCCCACCATGGCTGATTTATTATCCTTCATCTCAACTCCATCCATCCCCCGCCCCCCCCCCCCCCCCACTGCCTTCTCCCGTAATCTCTGACGCTCTTTCTAACCAGGAACCGTCAGCCTCCGCGTTAAATGGCTGACCTCCCCAGCCGTCTGCTGCGGCGAATATAGCAGACGCATCGCCTTTGGGGGAGGAAACACGCCCCATCTAAAGGGACGACATCCTAGTTTGATGCGGCGGTGGCGGTGGGTGAGGGCGGCGTGAGTGTTGCGTCTCACTGAAGTCTGTCGAATATTGTCAAGAGTAGATGGAATTGACGTGCCCAAGATATTTCCTACAGTGGGGACCAGAGGAGGCAGCCTCCGGATAGAAGGGGAGGAATTTCTTAAGCAAGTGGATGGCAAATTCACCTCGTAGGGTTGGGGGTGTTACGGTTTAAGTGATTGGAAGTTATAGCGAAGTTTGATAGGTTCTTGATTAGTAATGGCGTCAACGATGACGGGGAGTAAGCGGGAGAAGGGATAGTAGATTGGCCACGTAGGAATGGCAACGCACAGTCCATGGCCTAACTCTGCTCCCACGTCTGGTCTAATTCGCCAACAACGACACCGGCCTTGGAGACTCACTCACGTAAACACTGCGGCTGGAAGGGAAAGCCTTGGGATTGGTACACGGTGCCACGGGGGGCGCAAGAGGCAAATCCTGCATTGTACATTTGGATCCAGGCTGCGCGGCCTGCCCACCCCACTTCTCGTGTCGGCGCCATTAGCAAATTCAGAGGACCCTTCCCCAATCCCTCTACTCATCTCTCGTCTCTCTCTCTCTCTCTCTCTGATCCTCAGTCTCTGTGATGCCGGCCTCACCGATTCCTGCACTGAGTATCTCGCGTCCGCCCTCTGTGCAGTCGACTCTCTGACATACCTGGACCTGGGCTCGAACGGGTTAACGGACCTATCTGTCCCCTCTCTCCACTGCCTCATACAGACTTCTGCGAATCTGCAGCGGATCAGGCGAGTATTTGTGTTAATGCTTCATCTGGGATTTTTTTTTTTAAATCATATCATTGGCTGTTACATTACTTCGAACCATATATAACATAGACTCAATAGGGTATAGGGACAGGAGTAAGTACATCGATCATGGACAATCATTCACTTCGATAGTCCAGTTCTTTCCGCATTTCTCCTGATCTCCGTGGCATTATGACATCTATTTATCAACGTATCGACTTCCCGGGCCTCGCTGTTCTTCTCTAGTGGAGATCAGCACCGGGTTCATGATACATATAAATGCTTCCCGATCTGCACGAGGTAAGTACGGGTCTCCTGATCTCGATTGCCTTTATTTTCTAAGTTGCATACCCTAAACCCTGAGGCTGTGGACTCGGTTTACGGGATTCCCAACCATCCGCGGAACTCTCCCAGTAGCTAACCTGTTTAGCGTTGCTGTAATGTTGGTGTAAATATTGGGCCAATCGATTCAGCCTGTCCCCGTACGTCATCCCTCCGCAAACTGGTCATTACTCTCCATGGCGTGACCTCCTTCCTCGGACGCGGATTGAAAAGCTCCTCACCCGCTTCCCGAAGGGCACGTCCAGGTGCGGCAGTACGTCGTTGCTTCTGTACTGAGACCCCCTTGTAAGGAAGCTTCACCTGAATAGTCTCTTTCAGCCACGGTCCCGCTCTCGGTTCCAGTTCCGCAATCTGCCACAATTCGGGCCCCTCACAAGCACAAAATAGTTTGCCGACACTGGAAATGCAGGCAACACACACACACAGACAGACACTCGCACACACAAACACGCGCGCACTGAAACACACACACACACAAACACACACACACACACACACACACACACACACACACACACACAATGCTGGAGGAACTCAGCAGGCCGGGCAGCATCTATGGAAAAGCGTAAACAGTAGACGTTTCGGGCCGGGATCCTGCATCAAGTCCTGAACCTTCGTCAACCGGTTACGCCTTTCCATAGTCACTGCCCGGCCTACTGAGTGCCTCCGGCATTTTCTGTGTGCCACTGTTCAGGTCTTTCTATTTCAGACACAGTGTCGGCACCGCACCTTTATCATCAGAACCTGTCCGTGAAGCATTAGCCCGTTTTTCCCCAGCTTGTCCGAACCACGCTGGCGGCCATTTCGATCCCCAGCACGGCTCGCCTATCCCGCCGCCGTTCCTCCCGTTCACCGCACCCCTGAGCTATATTCGCTCTCGCAAACTGGAAACCGTTGCCGTGGCTGGGGCGAGCACCCTGATCCCGTCGGTTCACACCAGTCACGGCACGGCGGCCGGACGAATACTTAGGAATTCCAGGCAACCTCTCAGTTCGTGCTCGCATATTTCCTGACATTCAAAAAGCTTTAAGCTTTGCTCCCTGACCATCTAGCTGGGGCCGCATCAAATCCACGGTTAGTCTACTTACGGCTTCTCCTCCAATTATTTTGCAATATTGACCAACCCCGCTCCGCCCCACTTATTGAGACAATTGTGCCATCTGTGCAGTGTGTTGCTGACTTGTACTTGACTATTTCAGGCTGCGAGCGAATCGGCTTAGCCCGAACGGAAAGAGGGAACTGGAGTCGCTGGAGGAGTGCAGACCGGGACTGCGAGTAATAGTGTGAACGGACGCAGACCGGGACTGCGAGTAATAGTGTGAACGGACGCAGACCGGGACTGCGAGTAATAGTGTGAACGGACGCAGACCGGGACTGCGAGTAATAGTGTGAACGGACGCAGACCGGGACTGCGAGTAATAGAGTGAACGGACGCAGACGTAAAAATAGCACCGTGCGGTCTACTGGATTGTCCGTGACCTGAGCCCAGGTCCGCGCGGTGCAACATGTCAGTCCCCCAACCCTGCACACTGCCACGCCGGCCGAAATCACCGCCAGCTCCCCATCGCTTCTATCGGATATTTACACGGTACTGCTGCCGAAATAAACTTTCATGGCGTACGTGGGTGTTGATAAAACTGATTCTGACTTGGGTCTCCATTGCGGACTGAGAGCGGGGTGGGGGGGGGGGTGAGGGCAGCGACCCGGGAATCATGGTTGGGAAAGGGTGAAGGGGACGGGAAGCACCGAGAGAGACGTTCTGTACTGATCAATAAACCGACTGTTTGCAATCAAACGAGCGTGCCTGGTGTCTCAGTTGTGGGCATTGCCTGCGCCCGCGCCAGCCTCCGCCCCCCGGCACTCCTCCTCTGTCGCCTTACCCCGCACCCCTCCCCGCGGCGCTGCACCCTCGTCATTCCCAGCAACCTTCGCACCCGCCAGGTTTACAAGCCCTCTCTCGGCTCCACCTTGGCAAACAGACTGCCGTGCAAAGGTCTGACGCACCCGAGCTACTGATATCCGTGCCTCGGGACTCCTGCGCCGGCTTTGCACTCTGAACGGCAATCCTACAATCGGAAAACCATCATGGGTGACAAATCCTGATTTGCGGGTCTCTCTGCACGCCTGTGCCATCGATCGCTTGCTCGATAAAGATCGTGTGTAATTGAAGTGGATCGATTAAATCTGATATTACTCTCTAATGACAGATGTATTCCGTCTCGTGCCTCTTTTTTTAATGGTAAAACTTTTTATTCTGGATTTTTTCTTCCCCCACGACGATTAACTATTTAAGAACTTTTAAAAAGCTATTTATTAATGCTTTTTGGGAGGGTGATTTTAGATGCATATCATATTTATACTGAGTTAAATACTGTATGTAATTAGTTTTGCTACAATAAGTGTATGGGACACTGGAAAAATATTGAATTTCCCCTTGGGGATGAATAAAGTATCTATCTATCTATCTATCTATCTATCTATCTATCTATCTAACGGAGACACAGGAGGAAAGCGGGTGTTGCTTGCCCTTCTTGCAAGAACAAAACCTTCTCCGGTTTAGACAACCGCAAACTGTGAGCAGAGGCAAAACGAACACGACCCCTGCCTCTGTCCCACATCAACGTCAATTAAATCCCTGATCATATCTGGTATAGGAATACACCAGTTGTTCTGACTACTAATGCTTGATATCAACTAGTCTCCCTGTTTCTATGCAAAACGTATATATATATATACACACACACAGTACCAACGAATAATATTTCCACATCGATGCATTAATAAACTTTAAAAACAATCAGCCACTTCCTTTACCATTCGGCATTACACAGGGTGCCTTTTGTGGGGAAACGACAGTGATATTTGTGTTTTTTTTTTCTTTTCTTTAGGCACAAATCTGTTAGTTCCCGCGACTGGCAAAATGTGTTCCAAGGCTGCAGTGCTCTGAAGCACCAGAGGAGTTGTACTGAAAGGGTTAATGACAGCCAGCGTTCCTGGCACTCAAGTTCCGATTGGATAGCTATCGTGTCTTTTTTAAAAAAAATGATTTGACGGCAAAACGCATGGCTGTCAAAACCCAACGTACCGGTGATTCGAGAAGAAAATATTAAATGGTTCCTTTAACACACACAAAATGCTGGTGGAACGCAGCAGGCCAGGCAGCATCCACAGGGAGAAGCACTGTCCACGTTTCGGGCCGAATCCCTTTGTCAGGACTGACTGAAAGAGATAGTAAGAGATTTGAAACTGGGAGGGGGGGGGGAACGCGAAATGATAGGAGAAGACCTGGGGGGGAGGGGAGGGTGAAGCTACGAGCTGGAAAGGTGATTGGCAAAAGGGATACAGCTGGAGAAGGGACAGGATCATGGGACGGGAGGCCTAGGGAGAAAGAAAGGGAGAGGGGAGCACCAGAGGGAGATGGAGAACAAGCAGAGTGATGGGCAGAGAGAGAACAAAAAGTGTGGGGGGGGGGGAATAAATAAATCAGGGATGGGGTAAGAAGGGGAGGAGGGGTATTAACAGAAGTTAGAGAAATCAATGTTCATACCATCGGGTTGGAGGCTACCCAGACGGAATATAAGGTGTTGTTCCTCCAGCCTGAGTGTGGCTTCACCTTGACAGTAGAGGAGGCCATGGATAGACATACAGTATCAGAATGGGACGTGGGATTAAAATGTGTGGCCACTGCGAGATCCTGCTTCCTCTGGCAGACAAAGCGTAGGTTCCTTAAGCTTGTTTGGAGAGAAAAATACTTGAGGTTGAAAGCAATTGACAAGCCGCAGACGGGTGCGTGTATGTAGGGGTGGGGGTGCGAAGTCTTTGGGTATATCTAACGCTGAGGTTGATAGATTATTTATTAATCATGACGTCAAAGGTGACGAGGACAGGGGAGGAGAATGATGTCGAGATGCGTAATAGCTCAGCCTCGATGGAAAGGCAGGAGGCCGATTTTGGCCTCAACGTTTTATGGTCATGCAGTCAGAACTGGGAGGAGTCAGACTGTCCAGAGAGCGATACGAGGCTCGATTGGTGTTGGATTCGCATTGAGAGGAGGGATCCGGGGATTTCCGGTTTATGCACCGGGGGCAGTGCGTACCTGCGAGCTTACTTAAAAAAACTATGGAACTGTAACTGTAAACAGGGTCAGTGGAGAACGAACAGTCCAAAGGCAACTATAAATAAATAAATGCATAAATATATATATATATATATATAGATTGAGGGGAGATCTTATTGAAATGTATAAAATTCTAAAGGGATTGGACAGGCTGGAAGCAGGAAGATTGTTTCCGATGTTGGGGAAGTCCAGGACGATGGGTCACAGTTTAAGGATAAAGGGGAAGCCTTTTAGGACCGAGATGAGGAGAAAATTCTTCACACAGAGAGTGGTGAATCTGTGGAATTCTGTGCCACAGGAAACAGTTGAGGCCGGTTCATTGGCTATATTTAAGAGGAAGTTAGGCATGGCCCTTGTGGCTAAAGGGATCAGGGGGTATGGAGAGAAAGCAGGTACAGGGTTCTGAGTTGGATGATCAGCCATGATCCTACTGAATGGCGGTGCAGGCTCGAAGGGCAGAATGGCCTACTCTTGCACCTATTTTCTATGTTTCTCTATATATACAGACGTTTACACACACACACATATATATATATAAGAAAAAAAATTAGGGATGCATGTGGCGACATGCAGCTATTCGGGCAATAAATTTTACTCTGAACTTTGAAAACTGGAACATTATTGGAACGCACTGCCCCCGTGCATAAATACACAGCTTCCATTAACGAGAGTCATTGAAGTGAGCTTGTGGGGACACGGGAAACAGAACGAGCGCGGTTATCCCCTGTGGTCAGGATGGATCTCCCAGGGCTGGACACCATCTCTTCCAGCAGACTCAGGAGGAAAGCAATCAGCAGAACCAGAGGCGCCGCACACCCCGGCCACTCCCTGTCTGACCTGCTGCCGTCCAGCAAAAAGGTTCAGGACACTAAAAGCCAGAACAAGTAGACTGAGGAACAGATTCTACCCCAGAGCTGTGGCCTCCATCACACCACTCCCACAGAACAATGACTGAAACTGTGAACACACACAAGGACTCAAATACTCGCACTAACGGCACTTTCTGCATTACTGTGACATCCCGGTGCTGCTGCAACTTATTTTCTGCTACTTATCTATTTAATACTGTTTTTCTGCTACTGTCTTGTTGTTATTTAATTGCCTGAGAGGAAGCCAAACAGAGTTTCATTGTATTTATGTATTATAACAATAAAGATCATTCATTCATTCTTTCAAGAGCCCGAACATATGTGGAAAGATTGTGATGAGAGACCCAAAGAAATTGGTGTCACAAGAAAAGACAATATCCAGCCTGTTTACAGGAAACCCAGTGTTGTGATGGAAATAACTGGTTCTTTGAGTCTTAGCAGTAGAGGCCTGGACACACACAGTTTTAATAATAAGGAATTTATTTACAAGGGGAGGTCGCGTCAACACAAGCAACTACAATACACAGGAAGCGGTGTGGGGACACGGTACGATTACACATACAAAGAACAAGGGGAAAGCACTACAACAGCTATCCCTCTTGACCTTGGATAGCAGTGGCTCCCTTACCAGGACAAACGATAGACCTTCCCAAACATAAATCAATACACTTACCTTCAATGAGGTGGTCTGTAAGAGAGACCAAGCCAGGGACATGTCTCACCTTTTATAGCATGGGGCTGGGCGAGATAATCCAATTAAGGTGACCAATAATTTAGGTGTGCATTGATTAGTTGGGAGGGACCAAATGTTGATTGGCGTGTGGTGTGTCCTCCGAGCAGCCAGGTGGCAGTGCATCTGTCATGTGGCCGGTATCTGTGGATACACCCAGTCGTGTGGCGGACGTAAAGAACTGTGACACAGACTGCCGTCCAGAAGAGCTGAGGTCACCGGCTGATATAAAAACGCAAGTTTTATTAGGGTTATCGATGGGGTAATTGCAGGCAGTATATTTTTCCACCGAAGTTGCGTGAAATTAAGACTTGGGACCGTGGGTTAGGGGTGAAAGATGAAATGATTAAGGGGAAAATAGGGGGGGTGGTGGTGGTTCTTCCCTCAAAGACCCTTCAATGTGTAGAATGGGCTGCCTGCCCATTGTGACAGCGATTCTACTCCGGCATGGAAAGTTAAATGTCTTCCAAAAGGGTTCTCCTAGTTCTGCCCGCATCCCGGTTTTCCTTGCAAGTTTTCTCCAGGAATTAAGAGGAATAGATAGAGTGGACAGCCAGCGCCTCTTCCCCAGGGCACCACCGTTCAATCCAAGAGGACGTGGCTTTAAGGTAAGGGGAGGGAAGTTCAAGGGGGATATTAGAGGAAGGTTTTTCACTCAGACAGCAGTTGGTGCGTTGAGTGCACTGCCTGAGTCAGTGGTGGAGGCAAATACACGAGTGAAGTTTAAGAGACTACTGGACAGGTATATGGAGGAATTTAAGGAGGAGGGTTATATGGGAGACAGAGTTTGAGGGTCGGCAGAACAGTGTGGGCCGAATGGCCTTGTACTGTGCTGTATTGTTTTCTGTTCTTGTTTTTTTTTAATTCAACGCTGAGCTGCTTCTAGCACTCGTTAGTTTCCCTTGTCTGAATAGAATTGAATTGACATATATCCTTCATATACGTGAGGAGTAAAGATCTTTACGTTACGTCTCCATCTAAATGCACAATGTGCAATTTATAGTAATTGATAAGAAATAGTATGTGCAACAGGACAGTCCATATAACATAGAAATACAGTTGTATCGGTGTGAATTAATCAGTCTGACGGCCTGGTGGAAGAAGCTGTCCCGGAGCCTGTTGGTCCTGGCTTTTATGCTGCGGTACCGTTTCCCGGATGGTGGCAGCTGGTACAGTTTGTGGTTGGGGTGACTCGGATCCCCAATGATCCCTCGGGCCCTTTTTACACCCCGTCTCTGTAAATGCCCTGAATAGTGGGAAGTTCACATCTACAGATACGCTGGGCCATCTGCACCACTCTCTGCAGAGTCCTGCGATTGAGGGAAGTACAGTTCCCGTACCGGGCAGTGATGCAGCCAGTCAGGATGCTCTCAATCGTGCCCCTGTAGGGTCCTCAGGATTTGGGGGCCCGTACCAAACTTATTCAACCGTCTGAGGTGAAAGAGGGGCTGTTGTGCCTTTTTCACCCCCCAGCCGGTGTGTACAGACCACGTGGGATCCTCATGATTTTTGTTTCCAAAAATACTTTATTCAGAAATATTACAAAATAAAGTTATTTACATAGAAAGAAAAAAAACATTCGTTTAACCGGAGTCCTTATACAATAAATAAAGTTATTTAAAGGTAAATTATGCGTTGGCTCTCTGTTCCTATTCAAATTAAAGATGTTTACAATAAAACATTCATTGTGACTCTTTAAGGCAAGGATTAAAGACTTATTCACAATAAAATAAAAATTATTAACGATAAACAACTCTCATTCCTTTACGGTCTATACATTTCCAGCCACTCCTGGGGCGCCATGTTGACTCATCTATCCACACCGCTGATGAGGGGTACTCTCCTCCCCGCCCGACCCCTCCCACTCCCGCGGGTGATGAACCTCAAACTGTGGTCCCTCCCCAAAGGGCCTTCGCGGCGGCTGCGCCTCAGCACGTAATTCTGCAGGCGAGAATGCAGCACGCAGCCACGGACATCTCCATGTGCTGGGAGACCACCACGTTTCGGGGCGAAACGTTGGTCCTCGGTGATGTGCACTCTGAGAAGCTGTTCGCCCTCTCAACCCCGGATCCACTGATGCCAACAGGGGATCAGGCGATCTCCATTCCTCCACGGATGGTAATTTGCGGTCCAGAAGGCAGGAAGGAGGACGGAATGAACCGGCGTTTGCACCTCTGATTTGCATCCGTGGCCAATTTATCAGTTGCACCTGCGGACCTGCCCGTTAATGCAAATATTCAATTAATGACGTGACAGCGACGCCATGCATAATTAGCGTGTGCCAGCGCGGTCAAGAAGAGGTTCGGTCGCAAACAAGAGGAAAATCTGCGGGCGCCGGGGATGGAGAGGTTCAGTCGTTATTCAGGCCAAGCGGCGGACTGGTCAGACTGGTTCGAGTTGACAAACAGGGCGGCTCAACTGGAAAAGACCCGCGTTCCGACTGCGGTGTGCGCCGAGCCTTGCAGTGGGTCGCCAGCAACAGGGGAGGGTCAGGAGCTGACGGCCAGCGGCTACTTCCTTCGGCACCTCCTGAAGTGGCCAATGAGTGGTTGCGGGCTCGGAACCCTGCTCACTCTCTGAGTCCGGGTACGCTTTTTGTTCCCCGACATGCATATGCTTTGGCAGATTAGAAGCAGTAAAATGTTGCACCGAGGTGTCGAGAATAATCTGAAATTTCCCCTTTATAAAATCTGTCTTTTAGAGTACAACTTGGTCCGCCTCCGCTGGCGCCGAGGGACGGATTCGAGGGACCGAAAGGCCGCGGCCGGCAGTTTCGTGTGTTCACTCCTCCGGCCACTGCTGGCGCTGTGGGCAACAGGGGCGCGTTGCTCTGTTGTGCTCGCAGTCTTTCCGCGTATGAGCGGTGTTACCCAGTGACTCAGTCTGTGCGATTTTCCCGGGAGCGGACGGCAGCGGTCCTTGAATGACGGTCAGAGAGGGGCTCCACCTCCAACTACCTCAGAACCCCAGTTACCCCAGTGCGTGTTGCTGGAACGCCGCGTTTGCAAGAAACGGGGGTAATCGATACCGTGACGAGTTGGAACTCGTCAGGAAGCGGGGCGGAGCTGGAGCCGCCGAGGCCGCTCCGACTCTCTCGGCTTTTAAAGCGGACGGCACCGATCTCGCCGCAGGATTTCACGGGACGAGTGACCGATTGCTGAACGAGCGCTGGGTGACTAATCACGGGGAAGGTAAAGGCGTAGGAGGACCAAGTCGGTAGTCCGGGCCGGGAGCGTGATCTCGAATGGAAGTTCCAGAGAGGAGCTAAGGCGGGCCTCTGCGTTTGCGATCGGGAGGTGAGTGTGCCGCTTCGATGGAAAATGGTGTGTAGTTCCGCATTCCTCGGCGGAGTGGGGGGAGGCGTCAGGCAGTCAGGGGGAGTGTGGGCCCCGCTGGAGAAGACAACTCCACCCCCCCCCCCTCTCCCACCCCGTGGAGTACGAGACCCCAAGAACGGAGAGTGTGTGACCTGTGGTGAATGGATCCCGGGGATCGGGCAGTCAGTGCGTTGAGTCCCCGGGGGATCTGAACTCGTTTGAACCGCAAAGGGAGGTGTGCAAGTGGCAAGATCGTACGCGACCCCGTTAGGTGCCGGTCTGGTTTCCACAAAGTAGTTCAAATACTGAACTGCAGTTTTGGTTAAAGCGTTTTCGGCGCTGCCCTGGAAATTGTGCCACACTCATTTGCACTTTGAACCGCGATTGTATTCCGTCCGTGTCACTGGTGAATGTGGGCCAGGATACCTTAACTATCTCGCTGGACTGTCTCCCGCCAATGTTGTTATTTTTGGCGTCAGTCACAGTGGACTCGGTACCTGGGTGACGCGTATCAGTGTTTACCAATTACAGGCACGCAGCCCCTATTGAAAGCCAGTGCCCGTATTCTGTTGCAACACGAGTGAATCTGCAGATGCTGGAAATAAATAAAAACACAAAATGCTGGCAGAACTCAGCAGGCCAGACGGCATCTATGGGAGGAGGTAGTGACGACGTTTCGGGCCGAAACCCTGATGAAAGGTTTCGGCCCGAAACGTCGTCACTACCTCCTCCCATAGATGCCGTCTGGCCCGCTGAGTTCCGCCAGCATTTTGTGTTTTTTTATAAACCGTATTCCCTGGATGTTCTCGCTGCCGCATTTTAATCCGGATTTTGCATTTAACAGGGAACAACCGAGCCGGAATGGGGGCGAATCAGGACAAGGCTCCCGGGCCGGCTAGCCCTGCGGCCGGGCACGCCGCTCAATTTTCACAAAACCGTCCCGGTGACCAAGTGCGCGTTCCGGGACCTGCCCCACGGCGCGGTGATTGTTATTACTTGGGGGCCAGCACCAGAGACTTTGTTCAAGGCCCTGCGACAAGGGAGCGCCAACAATCTCCGGCAACAACTGCTCCTCGAGAACTCACTCCTCTTACCGGCAGCCTTACCAGGAGCAGCTCTCAAAACTCTGTCCACGGTGCAGGTTAGTGGATCAATATTCCATTTAAAAACTTAAATCATAAAAACATAGTTTGGATGCCCCGTTGTGAAAATACAGTGGCATTCAAAAGATTGGGCACCCCGGTCAAAATTTCTGTTACTGCGAGTAAAAGATGACCTGATTTCCAAAAGGCATGAAGTTTAAGATGACACATTTCTTGAATTTTTTTTAAATTACTTTTTTTTATATCAATCTTTTACACTTTCAAAATAACAAAAAAGAAAGGGAAAAGGGCCTGAAGCAAAAGTTTGGGCACCCTGCACGGTCAGTACTTAGTAACACCCCCTTTGGCAAGTACCACAGCTTGTAAACGCTTTCTGTAGCCAGCTAAGAGTCTTTCAATTCTTGTTTGGGGGATTTTCGCCCATTCTTCCTTGCAAAAGGCTTCTAGTTCTGTGAGATTCTTGGGCCGTCTTACATGCACTGCTCTTTTGAGGTGTATCCACAGGTTTTCGATGATGTTTAGGTGGGGGGACTGTGAGGGCCATGGCAAAACCTTCAGCTTGCGCCTCTTGAGGTAGTCCATTGTGAATTTTGAGGTGTGTTTAGGGTCTTTATCCTGTTGTAGAAGCCATCCTCTTTTCATCTTTAACTGTTTTTACAGACGGTGTGATGCTTGCTTCCAGAATTTGCTGGCATTTAACTGAATTCATTCTTCCCTCTACCAGTGAAATGTTCCCTGTGCCACTGGCTGCAACACAAGCCCAAAGCACGATCGATCCACCCCCGTGCTTAACAGTTGGAGAGGTGTTCTTTTCATGAAATTCTGCACCCTTTTTTCTCCAAACATACTTCATTGCAGCGAAAAAGTTCTATTTTAACTTCATCAGTCCACAGGACTTGTTTCCAAAATGGACCAGGCTTGTTTAGATGTTCCTTTGCAAACTTCTGACGCTGAATTTTGTGGTGAGGATGCAGAAAAGGTTTTCTTCTGATGACTCTTCCATGCAGGTCATGTTTGTGCAGGTGTTGCTGCACAGTAGAACAGTGCACCACCACTCCAGAGTCTGCTAAATCTTCCTGAAGGTCTTTTGCAGTCAAACGGGGGTTTCGATTTGACTCTCGAGCAATCCTCCGAGCATTTCTCTCGGAAATTTTTCTTGGTCTTCCAGACCTCAACTTGACCTCCACCGTTCCTGTTAACTGCCATTTCTCAATTACATTACGAACTGAGGAAACAGCTACCTGAAAACGCTCTGCTATCTTCTTATAGCCTTCTCCTGCTTTGTGGGCATCATTTATTTTAAATTTCAGAGCGCTAGGCAGCTGCCTAGAGGAGCCCATGGCTGGTAATTGTTTAGACAAGTTTGAGGAGTCAGGGTATTTATAAAACTTTGAAATTTGCATTACCTGGCCTTTTCTGACGGTGACTGTGAACAATCCATAGCCCTAACAAGCTAATTAAGGTCTGAGACCTTTGTAAAAGACATCTGAGAGCTCAAATCTCTTTGGCCGTCCAAACTTCTGCGTAGTTCTCCTTTCCTTTTCTATTTACCCCACTCTAAAATCGTACAAAAATAACACGCTAATCTTGCTGAAAATGTTGAAAAGAATGTTTCATCTTTAACTTTATGACTTTCGGAGATCAGTTCATCTTAAACTCACTTAACTATTCACAGTAACAGAAATTTTGACCAGTGGGGTGCCCAAACTTTTGCACGCCGCTGCGTCGATGAACATTTTGGGAACTCCAGGAGTCCCATGGTTTGTGCAGTCTCCCCGGACTATGTGGGTTCTGTCCAGGTGCGCAGTTTCCTTCCGCGCTCCAGCGACCTGCGGGTTGGTAGTTCAATAGGTTGTAAGATTTTCCCGTGATGAGGCCGGGAGGAAATCGGGGATTTGCTGCGTGGCGTGGCTCGGAGGGCCAGAGCGGCCTATTCAGCCCTGTGCCACATTAGGACGACCCAGTTGCAGCAGCCTCCCCGTTTGACCGCTCGTTCGATGTGCGCGGAAGTCTAACCGGGCGAAGGTCCAGTCACAGTCGGGGAAACCTGCGGCTGCGGGAAATCCAAGCAGCAGCAGCAGCTCACGCACACAAGGCGCTGGAGGAACTCGGAAGGCCAGGCAGCATCGACGGATAAGAGTAAACGGTCTACGTTTCAGGCTAAGACCTGTTATTAGGACTTGGTTTGGGGGGGGGGGGGGAATAGAGATGAGAAGTCAGGGTAAGGGGAGTAGGGAGGGGGTAATGCAAGGTGATAGGTGAATCGACCTGCACTCTCCCCTCTTACCTTTGACCTGCACTGTCAAGTTCTAGATTTCTCCAGCCCGGTACCAAAACGACACTGTACGTTTTTCTTGTCTGTCCCACTTGAGATTTATACAACAGGACGCAGAAAACTACAGCACATTACAGGCCCTTTGGCCCACAATGTTGTGCTGACCATGTAAGCTACTCTAGACACTGTCTAGAATTTCCCTACCGCACGGCCCTCTGTTTTTCTGAGCTCCACGTACCTATCTAAGAGTCTCTTAAAAGACCCTATCGTGTCTGCCTCCAGCAATGTCACTGGCAGAGCATTCCATGCACCCGCCACTCTCTGTAGGAAATACTTGCCCCTGACTTCTGCTCTATACCTCCTTCCAGCGGTTTAAAACTGTGCCCCCTCGTGCTAGCCATTTCAGCCCTGGGTAAAAGCCTCTGACTATCCACACGATCAATGCCTCTCATCATCTTATACACCTCTATCAGGTCACCTCTCACCCTCCGTCGCTCCAAGGAGAAAAGGCCGAGTTCACTCAACCTGTTCTCATAAGGCATGCTCCCCAATCCGGGCAACATCCTTGTAAATCTCCTCTGCAGTCTCTCTATAGTATCCACATCCTTCCCGTAGCGAGGCGATCAGAACTGAGCACAGTACTCCCAAGTGGGGTCTGACCAAGGTCTGATACAGCCGCAGCATTACCTCCCTCCTCTTGGATTCAGTCCCACGGCTGGTAAGTGCTGGCACACCATACGCCCGTCCTTCTAAGATTAACCCTCGGTTACCCATGTCCCAAGAAGTGCAGTCCTTGCAGGCCGAGCTCTCCCTGGGACCCAGCCCCTTGGTCCTGGCCGCTTGCTTCTGCCCCCGTCCCCGCTGCCAGCCCCCCCACCCTGTGGCAGCTTGACCAACCGGGAAGGCGGTACCCCACTGGCGGCATTGCCAATGTCAACTTGGCACCCGCGCACCGACTGAGGTAGCCCGACGCGCCAAGTGCGTCCTCTACCATCCCGTCTCTCTGCAATACTGCCTTGTGACACTCTTGGGCACCTTGTTTTACAGCGCTCACCAGGGAGTGTGGAATATTCGACCCTGGTCTGACTAAACGCAGCGCAAGCGCGCGCACGGGACTGTGCAGAAGACTTGGGCATGTGTTTGTAGACCGGATGACACAGGAGCTGAATTCGGCCGTCTGGCCCATTCAGTCTGCTCTGACATTCAATCATGGCCGGTCCTTTTTCTTTCCCCCTCCTCAACTCCATTCCCTGGCCCGCTCCCTGTAACCTTTGATGCCCTGTCCAATGTATGACTTATCAATCTATGCCTTAAATACACCCAGTGACCTGGCTTCCACAGCTGCCAGTGGTAGCAAATTCACCAACCCCTGGCGAAAGAAATGTCTCTGCATTTCTGTTTTAAATGGACCCCCCCCCCACCCCATCCTGAGGCAGTGCCCTCTTGTCCAAGACTCCCCCTCCATGGGAAACATCCTTTCCGCGTCTATTCTGTTTAGGTCTTTCAATACTGAAGGTTTCAGAGATCTCCCCAGACCCAACCCCCCCCCCTTCCAAATCTCAGCGAGTACGACACAGAGCCATCAAACGTTCCTCCTGTGTTAACCCCTTCGTTCCTGGAATCAGTCATGCGAACCGCCTCTGGAGCCTCTCCAATGCCAGCACATCTTTTTTTTCTCCCTGGATGAGAAGCCGAAAACTGTTCACAGTGCTCAAGGTGAGGCCTCACCATTACACCCCCGCTCTGGAATAGCAAGAGGTCCCGAGACTGTTGCACGGGACTGAATTTGCCGACGTGGAGCAGAGTGAGTTTGCAAACCTGCTGGGAGCAAAGCATATTGGGAATGGCAGGGGTGGAGCCTCACCAGAGGGGTGTGACTCAGATGTCAGAGAGAGTGCCACAAGCGGGTTGGGGGCGTGGTACATTTTGGCGTGCAGTTAAACACACCCAGCCCTGGGGGCGCCGGTCAAGGTAAATTGATTCTGAGCAATTGGCTTGTGGATCAATGCAGAATTTCTTTGGTGCTCGGCTTCCTCTCCCTTCCGCTTTACCAAACCATGATTCCCCTCTCCCTGCCCCTTTCCCCCTCTCAGTCCACAATAGAGACCCATATCAGAATCAGGTTTATGATCGCACATATATGTCATGAATATTTTTTCTTTGCAGCTGTACTATGTTACAGGACTGTGCACTCTCCCTCTTTCCCCCCCTCTTTCCCCCCCTCTTTCCCCCCCTCTTTCCCCCCCTCTTTCCCCCCCTCTTTCCCCCCCTCTTTCCCCCCCTCTTTCCCCCCCTCTTTCCCCCCCTCTTCCCCCCCTCATTCCCCCCCTCTTCCCCCCCCCCTCTTTCCCCCCCTCTTTCCCCCCCTCTTTCCCCCCCTCTTTCCCCCCCTCTTTCCCCCCCTCTTTCCCCCCCTCTTTCCCCCCCTCTTTCCCCCCCTCTTTCCCCCCCTCTTTCCCCCCCTCTTTCCCCCCTCTTTCCCCCCCTCTTTCCCCCCCTCTTTCCCCCCCTCTTTCCCCCCCTCTTTCCCCCCCTCTTTCCCCCCCTCTTTCCCCCCCCTCTTTCCCCCCTCTTCCCCCTCTCCCCCCTCTTCCCCCCTCTTCCCCCCTCTTCCCCCCCTCTTCCCCCCCTCTTCCCCCCCTCTTCCCCCCCTCTTCCCCCCCTCTTCCCCCCCTCTTCCCCCCCTCTTCCCCCCTCTTCCCCCCCTCTTCCCCCCCTCTTCCCCCCTCTTCCCCCCTCTTCCCCCCTCTTCCCCCCTCTTCCCCCCTCTTCCCCCCTCTTCCCCCCTCTTCCCCCCTCTTCCCCCCTCTTCCCCCTCTCCCCTCTTCCCCCCTCTTCCCCCCTCTTCCCCCCTCTTCCCCCCTCTTCCCCCTCTTCCCCCCTCTTCCCCCCTCTCCCCCCTCTCCCCCCCTCTCCCCCCCTCTCCCCCCCCTCTCCCCCCCTCTCCCCCCCTCTCCCCCCCCCCCTCTCCCCCCCTCTCCCCCCCCTCTCCCCCCCTCTCCCCCCCCTCTCCCCCCCTCTCCCCCCCCTCTCCCCCCCCTCTCCCCCCCTCTCCCCCCCTCTCCCCCCCTCTCCCCCCCTCTCCCCCCCTCTCCCCCCCTCTCCCCCCCTCTCCCCCCCTCTCCCCCCTCTCCCCCCTCTCCCCCCCTCTCCCCCCTCTCCCCCCCCTCTCCCCCCCTCTCCCCCCTCTCCCCCCCTCTCCCCCCCCTCTCCCCCCCTCTCCCCCCTCTCCCCCCCTCTCCCCCCCCCTCTCCCCCCCCCTCTCCCCCCCCCTCTCCCCCCCCCTCTCCCCCCCCCTCTCCCCCCCCCTCTCCCCCCCCTCTCCCCCCCCCTCTCCCCCCCCTCTCCCCCCCCCCCCCTCTTCCCCCCCCCTCTCCCACGTTGCCCTGAGGGTTTGCACGTAACCCAGTCCCCATTCCACAAAGGTGTCTCCAAGAGACAATGGCCGTTTTCCGTGGCTTTGTCTTGCTGAGGGGCCAGGCCACATTCCTTAAACCTTGAGGCTTCTCTCTCATTTCCTGAGTCCAAGACCCGAGTTAATAGCGATCTTCCGAGTCTCAAGAAGGAGGGGGCTACGATCATAACACCGTACAGTCTGTCTTTTTGCAATTGATAGATGGACCCATTTTTGCACTTTCTTCAACAACTACATCAATTAAGTTTTGTAGTTATTCATACTTGCAATTAACAGAGTGTCATCCGCCCCTCATCGGTACTGCATGCAAACTCTTTGGAGAATGCTTCACCCATCTCAGTAATGCAGTTTTCCATGCGGAAAACCTTGCCGACTGTCCCAAATCGATTCTTGTCAGAACTCTGATTAATATCCCCTGTCCCTCGAAGTCCCCTCCATTAACTTGTCCACCACTAGTGTCCATCTCACTGCCCTTTTGTTCTCTGGCTCAACTTTGCTACCATCCTTAAACAAATGTCTGCATTTAGTCTTCAAGTGCATCACCAATGGGTGGGGGGGGGGGGGAAGGCTGCTTAGAGCCCTCTGCAGTTCCATTGTCAGTTTCCCATTAGATAAGAGACACACTTTTCTCAAGATCTGGACATCATCCACTTCAATATGCTTCAAGACTGACAGTATTGAATTGAACTGACTTTATTACTTACATCCTTCACGTACATGACGAGTGAAGATCCTTGCATTACATATCCTTCTAAATGTGCAATTTGTAGTAATTTGTTATAAATACTATGTACTACAATATAACACAGAAATACAGTTGCATCAGCATGATCAGTGGGATGGTCTGGTGGAAGATGTCCTGAAGCCTGCTGGTCCTGGTGTTTCCTGGATGCCGGCACCTTGTGGTCGGGGTGACTCGGGTCCCCGATGATCCCTCGGGCCCTTTTCACACCCCTGTCACTGTAAATGTCCTGAATAGTGGGAAGTTCACATCTACAGATGCGCTGGGCTGCCCACACCACTCTCTGCAGAGTCCTGCGATTGAGGGAAGTACAGTTCCCGTACCGGGCAGTGATGCAGCCAGTCAGGATACTCTTAACTGTGCCCCTGTAGAAAGTCCTCAGGATGTGGGGGCCCATACCAAACTTCTTCAACCGTCTGAGGTGAAAGAGGCGCTGTTGTGCCTTTTCCACCACATAGCCGGTATGTATCATGTTTATTTCTGATCAATTAATTTCACTATTAAATTTGTGCCTGTGGTGAAGGACTGGGAACTTGGATGTTTGTGTATGACCTTGTGAGTTGCTGGCTGAATCACAGAATTGAATTGAAATGAATCGACTTTATTTCTTACATTCTTCACATTGATGAGGAGTAAAAATCTTTGCGTTACGTCTCCATCTAAATGTGCAATCATAGTCATTTATAATAATTTATATAAATAGAACAGTCAATGTAATGTACAGTACAGTAGTGTCAGTGTGAATTAATCAGTCTGACGGCCTGGTGGAAGAAGCTGTCCCGGAGCCTGTTGGTCCTGGCTTTTATGCTGCGGTACCGTTTCCCGGATGGTAGCAGCTGGAACAGTTTGTGGTTGGGGTGACTTGGGTCCCCAGTGATACTTCAGGCTCTTTTTACACACCCGTCTCTGTAAATGTCCTGAGTAGTGGGAAGTTCACATCTACAGATGTGCTGGGCTGTCCACTGTGGTGAACTACATATACCTGTCTGGACATGCCCCCCCCCCCTCCCCGCTGACTGAGAGAGGGGGAGAGTTAGAGAGGGAGAGAGAGCATGGGGGGGGGGTTTCCACAGCTGAGAGTTAATAACAGGCAGGATTAGTGACCGAGAGAGAGAGGGGGGGTGGGGAGAGAGACTGAACAGGAGAGGGAAAGAGAGAGGGATGGAGAGAGTGTGAAAAACAGGGGAGAGAGACAGGACAGAGAGAGGGGTGAGATAGAGAGGGGAGGGGGAGATAGAGAGCGAGTATGAGGGGGGTGTTTCACAGTTGAGAGTTAATAACAGGCAGGATTAGTGACCGAGAGAGAGAGAGAAGGGTGGGAGAGAAAGCGAGTGGTGGAGAGAAAGAGGGGGCAGAGCGAGTGAACAGGAGAGGGCAAGAGAGAGGGACGGAGAGAGTGTGTAAAACGGGCGAGAGAGACAGGACACAGAGAGAGGGCGAGATAGAGAGAGAGATGGAGAGAGAGAGCATGGGGGGGGGGTTCACAATTGAGAGTTAATAACAGGCAGGATTAGTGACCGAGAGAGAGAAGGAGAGAGCGTGTGGGAGGGGGAAGGAAGAGAGGGGAGGGGGGAGAGAGAGAGCATGGGGGGGGGGTTTCACAATTGAGAGTTAATAACAGGCAGGATTAGTGACCGAGAGAGAGAAGGAGAGAGCGTGTGGGAGGGGGAAGGAAGAGAGGGGAGGGGGGAGAGAGAGAGCATGGGGGGGGGGGGGTTTCACAATTGAGAGTTAATAACAGGCAGGATTAGTGACCGAGAGAGAAGGAGAGAGAGCGGGTGGGAGGGGGAAGGAAGAGAGGGGCAGAGATAGAGAGAGGGAGTGAAAGAGTGAGGTAGACAGAGAGACAGATGGGGAGAGATGGAGAGAGAGTGAGTGAGTGAGAGAGAGGGACAGTGAGAGTCAGCAGTAGAGAGTAGCAGCCACAGGTAATGCCAGTAAGGATCAGTGAGAGAGAGAAAGAGTTACTGACAAGATGGATGGGTAAGAGAGGGTGAGGGAGAGTGCAAGAGAGGGATGCCGAGGGAGAGGTTCGTTGTGAGAGTGTGGAACTGCGAAACCTGCAGTTAGAGACGGTCAGGGAGGGATACGGGGAGGACTTTATGATAGTTTTGGTGGGAGAGATTTTCAGTAAGAGTGAGGGCCAGTGTGCGAGAAAGAGGGTCAATGAGATGCAGAATCAATGAGAGTGGAGAGCCAGTGTAGGTGTAGGGAGAGGTCAGTTTGATTTAATAAGGTAGACGTGAGAGAGCAGACAGAATGAGAGTCTGTGGGAGAGGGTCAGTGAGAGTATGAGTGTAAATGAGAGAGCGAGGGGGAGCCAGAGAGAGTGATTGGGGGGGGGGGGAAGGAGGGAGAGGGGGAGAGAGAGATCACAGTCTAAGTAAAACAGCAGGGTTTGCTCCAGACTGTGTGTCTGACACCTGACACTTCGTATAATCCACAGGAGTGGATTTAGCAAGACCTGTGGGACTGGCCAAAGTAAAGCCTTGCCTGGAGTCTATTTTAGAAAACCTGGCACATTTATTTTTCAACATAGTCCCCTCCTACATTGACACACTTAGTCCAGCGGTCGTGGAGTGTACGGATCTTGGACCTCCAGAAAGTGTCCACAGCAGGGGTGATTGATAAGTTCATGGCCTAAGTAGAAGGAGATGAGTTATACAGCTCTCGTTACATGCACGTGCAGCTCAACTCTTTGAGTGATTATTCATAAAGTTTGAAGTTAATAACATCTCCTTCTACCCTGCCATGAACTTATCAATCACCCTGATTAGTTAATAACCTCCACACCCACCCTATTTAGTCCATTGAACATTGTGTAGGTGTGTGTGTGTGTGTGTGTGTGTGTATATGTATCTGTATACACATACTTTTACGTATCCGTGTACAGATAAAAGAAGTTCAGTCGTGAAAAATGAGGGGGGAGAAAATGTACTGAGGTAGTGTTCATGGGTTGAATGTTCATTCAGAAATCTGATGGCAGAGGGAAAGAAGCCGTTCCTGAATTGCTGGATGTGTGCCTTTGGGCTCCTGCACCTCCCCCCTTACGGTAGACATGGGAAGAGGGCATGTCCTGGGTGATCGGAGTCCTTAATGAAGGATACTGCCTTTTTGAGGCACCTTGAAGATGTCCTGGATGCTGGGGGAGCTGGTGCCAGTGATGGAGTTGACAGAGTTTACAATGCTCTGCAGTTTCTGCCCCCCCCCCCCCCCAACTCAATTCCAGGCAGTGACGCTGCCTGGTAAATGCTCAGTACATCAATAGAAATTTTCGAGTCCCTTTGGTCACAGAACAAACCTCCTCGTATTACTCATGAAATATAACCACTGTCGTGCCTTGGTTTGTATTTGCATCAATATGCAGAGTCCGGGATAGATCCTCAGAGATACTCTCGCCCAGGAACTTAAAATTGCACTCCCTTTCTGCTTCTGATCTCTCTACGAGCTGGTGCGCGTTTCCTTGTCTGACCCTTCTTGAAGTCAACAATCAGTTCTCTGCTTTTACTGATGTTGAATGCAAGGTTGTTCACGTGACACCGCTCAACTAGATGATACATCTCCCTCTGGTATGCCTTCTTGTCACCCATCTGAAATTCTGTCAACAATAGTTGTGTTGTGTCCTTCTGCAGCTGTACACCTAGAGGATGTATGAAAATGCAGGGTAACCTGGACAAGCTAGGTGAGTGGGCGAATGTAAGGCAGATGCAGTTTAATGTGGATCAATGTGAGGTTATCCACTTTGGTGGCAAGAACAGGAAGGCAGATTGCTATCTAAATGGAGTCAAGTTAGGAAAAGTGGAAGTACAACGAGATCTAGGTGTCCTTGTACATCGGTCAATTAAAGCAAGCATGCAGGTACAGCAGGCAGTGAAGAAAGCTAATGGCATGCTGGCCTTTATAAATAGAGGAATTGAGTACAGGAGCAAAGAGGTCCTTCTGCAGCTGTACAGGTCCTTCTGCAGCTGTACAGGGCCCTGGTGAGACCCCACCTGGAGTATTGTGTGCAGTTTTTGTCTCCAAATTTGAGGAGGGACATTCTTGCTATTGAGGGAGTGCAGCGTAGTTTAACGAGGTTGATTCCCGGGATGGCGGGACTGTCCTATGTTGAAAGATTGTAGCGACTGGGCTTGTATACACTGGAATTTAGAAGAGTGCGAGGTGATCGGATTGAAACGTATAAGATTATTAAGGGATTGGACACGCTGGAGGCAGGAAGCATGTTCCCGCTGATGGGTGAGTCCAGAACTAGAGGCCACAGTTTAAGAATAAGGGGTCGGCCATTTAGAACGGAGTTGAGGAAAAACTTTTTCACCCAGAGAGTGGTGGATATGTGGAATGCTCTGCCCCAGAAGGCAGTGGAGGCCAAGTCTCTGGATGCATTCAGGAGAGAGTTAGATAGAGCTCTTATAGATAGCGGAGTCAAGGGATATGGGGAGAGGGCAGGAACGGGGTACTGATTGTGGACGATCAGCCATGATCACAATGAATGGCGGTGCTGGCTGGAAGGGCCGAATGGCCTACTCCTGCGCCTACTGTCTATTGTCGATTGTCAGCAAATTGGTGGAAGGCATTTGAGCTCTGCCAGGCTACATGGTCAAGGGTGTAGAGCACTGGGCTTGAGGCGTGCCGGTGTGATTATCGGTGGAGATGTTATTTTTGGTCCGCACAGACTGTGGTTGTCTGGTGAGAAAGTCGGGGATCCGGCAGCAGAAGGAGGTGCAGAAGCCCAAGTTCTGCAGCTTCCTGATCAGGCCTGCGAGACCATTTGTGCGAAACTCTGATCCGCGGTCGACAGACGGCTTTTGACATGAGTGTTCGTGTTGTCCGGGTGATTCAACGTCATGCCAGGAGCCACTGGGGTCCCCACTCACTGCAGACCGACTGTGGCGATAGAAGAGGTTGCAGTGGGTCCAGGTCTTCGCTGAGGCGGCAGCTGATTCCAGCCATAACCAACCTCCCAGAGCTCTTCGTCACAGCAGATGTGAGTGTCAGTGGATGACGGACGTTAAGGCAACTCATCCTGATCCCACTTGAATCGGACTGTCTCAGAATCAGCTTTATTATCACCGGCGTGTGACGTGGGATTTGCTAGCTTATCGGGAGCAGATCAATGCGACACATAATCTAGAGAAGGAAAGAACAATAATAACTAAGTGTATCAATTACAGGATTGTTACGAACCCCGTAACTGGGTGTCTTACCAGCAAAGATAGGAGTAGCCGTTGAAGTCTGGTGATACTATTTTTAACAGTATTTATTAATAAAAATACACCAAAATAATATCAATGCAAATATACAGATACTATACGTCATCAATACTAAACCTAAATGTGCGGGTATAATAATAATCGATAAGAAATAAGCTCTATCGTTGTCTAGGGGATAATGAATTGTCCGATGGAAATATAAAGTTCAGTTAATGCAGGCTGCCGTATACAGTATAAATATGTTAAATAGATTAAAAAATAATACAGAAACAGAAATAATATATGTTAAAAAAGTGAGTTCAAGGATCAATATCCATTGAAGAATATGATGTCAGAGGGGAAGAAACTGCCCCTTCCATGGGCATCAAGGATAGAGGGCCATGAAGGAGCGAAAAGAGGGAGGATTACCAAGGCAGGCCATGGGCAGATCAGGAGATGAGGTGAGAGGGGGAATAGGAAACGTGAAATTTCCCAACTTAGCAGCAGCAGATCAATGCGATACTTAATATTGAAGAAGATGTTAATAGTAAATAAGTAAATTGATTACAGTATATTGAATAGATTAAAATCATGCAAAAAAAACTTTAATATATATTAAAAGTGAGGTAGTGTTCAAGGGTTCAAAGTCCATTCAGGAATCGGATGGCAGAGGGGAAGAAGCGGTTCCTGAATCGCTGAGTGTGTGCCTACAGGCTTCTGTACCTCCTACCCGACGGTAACAGTGAGAAAAGGGCATGTCCTGGGTGCTGGGGGTCCTTAATAATGGACGCTGCCTTTCTGAGACACCGCTCCCTGAAGATAGAAACACAGAATACCTGTAGCACAATAAAGGCCCTTCAGCCCACAAATGTGTGCTGAACAAGTACTAACAAGAGAAAGTACCTAGGGTTACACATAGCCCTCCATTTTCCTGAGCTCCATGTACCTGTCCAGGAATCTCATCATATCCGCCTCCACCACCATTGCCGACAGCCCATTCCACGCACTCACCACTCTCTGAGTAAAAAACTTACCCCTGACATCTCCTCTGTACCTGCTCCCCAGCACCTTAAAACTATGCTCTCTCGTGCTAGCCGTTTCAGCCCTGGAGAAAAGCCTCTGACTATCCACACGATCAATGCCTCTCATCATCTTATACACCTCTATCAGGTCACCTCTCATCCTCCGTCGCTCCAAGGAGAAAAGGACGAGTTCACTCAATCTATTGGCATGCTCCCCAATCCAGGCGACATCCTTGTAAATCTCCTCTGCACCATTTCTATGGTTTCCACATCCTTCCTGTAGTGAGGCGACCAGAACTGAGCACAATACTCCCAGTGGGGTCTGACCAGGGTCCTATAGAGCTGCAACATGACCTCTCAGCTCCTAAACTCAATCCCACAGTTGATAAAGGTCAATGCACCGTACGCCTTCTTAACCACAGAGTCAACCTGCGCAGCAGCTTCGAGTGTCCTATGGACTCGGACCCCAAGATCCCTCTGGTCCTCCACACTGACAGGAGTCTTTCCATTAATACTATATTCTGCCAGCATATTTGATCGACCAAAATGAACCACTTCACACTTACCAGGGTTGAACTCCATCTGCCACTTCTCAGCCCAGTTTTGCATCCTATCGACGTCCCACTGTAAACTCTGACAGCCCTCCACACTATCCACAACACCTCCGACCTTTGTGTCATCAGCAAATTTACTAACCCATCCCTCTACATCTTCATCCAGGTCATTTATAAAAACTCATGAAGAATAGGAGTCCCAGAACAGATCCCTGAGGCACACCACTGCTGACCGACCTCCATATAGAATATAACCCATCTACAACCACTCTTATCCTTCCGTGGGCAACCAGTTCTGGATCCAGAAAGCAATGCCCCCTTTGATCCCATGTCTCCTTACTTTCTTAATAAGCCTTGCATGGGGTACCTTATCAAATGCCTTGCTGAAATCCATATACACTACATCTACTGCTCTTCCTTCATCAATGTGTTCAGTTACATCCTCAAAAAAATCAATCAGGCTCCAAGGTATGACCTGCCCTTGACAAAGCCATGTTGACTATTCCTAATAATATTATCCCTCTCCAAATGTTCATAACTTCTGCCTCTCAGGATCTTCTCCATCAACTTACCAACCACTGAAATAAGACTCACTGGTTTATAATTTCCTGGGCTGTCCCTACTCCCTTTCTTGAATAAATGATCTGGGTGATGGGGTGGTAAATTGGATTAGTAAGTATGCAGTTGATACTAAGGTAGGTGGCGTTGTGGATAATGAAGTAGGTTTTCAAACCTTGCAGAGAGATTTAGGCCAGTTAGAAGAGTGGGCTGGACGATGGCAGATGGAGTTTAATGCTGATCAGTGTGAGGTGCTACATTTTGGTAGGAATAATCCAAATAGGACATACATGGTAAATGGTAGGGCATTGAAGAATGCAGTAGAACTGAGTGATCTAGAAATAACAGTGCATAGTTCCCTGAAGGTGGAATCTCATGTGGATAGGGTGGTGAAGAAAGCTTTTGGTATGCTGGCCTTTATAAATCAGAGCATTGGGTATAGGAGTTGGGATGTAATGTAAAAATTGTACAAGGCATTGGTGAGGCCGAATTTGGAGTACTGTGTACAGTTCTGTTCACTGAATTATAGGAAAGATATCAACAAAATAGAGAGAGTGCAGAGAAGAGTTACTGGAATGTTACCAGGGTTTCAGCACCTAAGTTACAGAGAAAGGTTGAACAAGTTAGGTCTTTATTCTTTGGAGCGTAGAAGATTGAGGGGGGACTTGATAGAGGTATTTAAAATTATGAGGGGGATAGATCGAGTTGACGTGGATAGGCTTTTTCCATTGAGAGTAGGGGAGATTCAAACAAGAGGACATGAGTTGAGAGTTAAGGGGCAAAAGTTTAGGGGTAACACGAGGGGGAACTCCTTTACCCAGAGGGTGGTAGCTGTATGTAATGAGCTTCCATTAGAAGTGGTAGAGGCAGGTCTGGTACTGTCATTTAAAGTAAAATTGGATGGGTATATGGACAGGAAAGGAATGGAGGGTTATTATGAGTGCAGGCCAGTGGGACTTGGTGAGAGTAAGCATACGGCATGGACTACAATGGACGAGATGACCTGTTTCCATGCTGTAATTGTTGTATGGTTATAAGAAAGGCAACAACATCTGCAACCCTCCAATCCTCTGGAACCTCTTCCATCGCCATTGATGATGCAAAAATCCTTCTCATGGCACCTTCTGGCTCTCCTAATTTCCTTCTTAAGCTCCTTCCTAGTAGCCTTATAGTCTTCTAGATCTCTAACATTACCTAGCTCTCTGAACCTGTTGCAAGCTCTTCTTTTCTTCTTGACTAGATTTATTAAAGCTTTTGGACTCCAAGGTTCCTGTACCGTACTATCCCTTACTTGTCTCATTGGAACGTACCTATGCTGAACTTCATGCAAATATCCCCTAAACATTTGAAACATATCTTCCATATATTTCTCTGAGAAAATCTGTTTCCAATTTATAGAACATAGTACATAGAATAGTACAGCACAGGCCCTTCGGCCCACAGTGTCGTGCTGACTCTTAAACCCTGCCTCCCATATAACCCCCCCCCCCCACCTTAAATTCCTCCATATGTTTCCAGGTTCCTGCCTGCTAGCCTCAAATTTCCCCTCACACCAATTAAAAGCTTTTCTAATCAAGACGTACAGATAAGCTGGATGAACTCAGCAGGTCGGGCAGCATCCGTTGAAAGGAGCAGTCAACGTTTCGGGCCGAGACTGAAGAGGGAGGGGGCAGGGGCCCTATAAAGAAGGTGGGGGGATGGTGGAAAACCAATCAGAGGAAAGATCAAGGGGTGGGGGAGGGGAAGCAGGGAGGGGATAGGCAGGAGACGTGAAGAAGGAATCTAAGGGGAAAGCACTATGGGTAGGAGAAGAAGGCAGAGTCATGAGAGGAGATAGGCAGCTGGAGGAGGAGACAGAGTGAAGGTGGGAAGGGAGAGGGAGGGAATTACCGGAAGTTGGAGAATTCAATGTTCATGCCAAGGGGCTGGAGACTACCCAGACGGTAGATGAGGTGTTGCTCCTCCAACCTGAGTTTGGCCTCATCCTGGCAGTAGAGGAGGCCGTGTATGGACAGATCCGAATGGGAATCTGAAGCAGAGTTGAAGCAGGTGGCAACCGGGAGATCCTGTCTGTTGTGGCGGTCGGAGCGGAGGAGCTCGACGAAGTGGTCCCCCAATCTTCATCGGGTCTTGTTGATGTAGAGGAGGCCGCACCGGGAGCACCGGATGCAATAGGTAACCCCAACAGACTCACAGGTGAAGTGTTGCCTCACCTGGAAGGACTGTTTGGGGCCCTGAATGGTGGTAAGAGAGGAGATGTAGGGACAAGTGTAGCACCTACGCTTGCAGGGATAAGTGGGAGATCTGTGGGGAGGGACGTGTGGACCAGGCAGTCGCAGAGGGAACGATCCCTGTGAAAAGCAGAGAGGGGTAGAGAGGGGAAGATGGGCTGGGTGGCGGGGTCCTGCTGAAGGTGGCGGAAGTTGTGGAGGATAATTTGCTGTATCCGGAGGCAGGTGGGGTATTAGGTGAGGACAAGGGGGACACGGTCCCTGTTGTGGTGACAGGAGGATGGGGTGAGGGCCGAAGTGCAGGAAATGGAGGAGATGGGGGTGAGGGCATCATTAATGACGGCAGAAGGGAAACCACGATTCTGAAAGAAAGAGGACATTTGGGATGTCCTGGAACGGAAAGCTTTTCTAACTTGTCTGTTCCAATCCCTCTCCAAATCTGTGGTAAAGGAGGTAGTATTGTGATCACTACCTTCAAAATGCTCTCCCACTGAGAGACCTGACACCTGACCGGGTTCATTTCCCAATACCAGATCAAGTAACAGCCTCTCCTCTTGTAGGCTGATTGTGTCACATATTGTGTCAAGAAACCTGCCTGAACAAACCTAACAAACTCCACCCCATCTAAACCCCTTGCTCTAGGGAATGCCAATCAATATTTGTGGAAAATTAAAATCTCCCACCGCGACAACCCCGTTGTTATTACACCTTTCCAGAACCTGGCTCCCTGTCTTCTCTTCAATGCCCCTGTTACTATTGGGTGGTCTATAGAAAAACACCCAGTAGTGTTATTGACCCCGTACTGTTCCACCCACAGAGACTCCGTAGACAATCCCTCCTTCCTTTTCTGCAGCCGTGATACTATCTCTGACCAACAGTGCTACGCCCCCACCTCTTTTGCCTCCCTGTCCTTTCTGAAACATCGAAACCCTGGCACGCGAAGTAACCATTCCTGCCCCTGAGCCATCCAAGTCTCTGTAATGGCCACCACATCATCGCTCCAAGTACTGATCCACGCTCTAAGCTCATCCACTTTATTCATAATACTCCTTTTGCATTAGACACATCTGAAACCATCCATCTAAGTGCGTCCCTTCTCTATCACCTGCCTATCCTCCCTCTCGCACTGTCTCCAAGCTTTCTCTATTTGTGAGCCAATCTCCATCTCTTCAGTTTGGTTCCATCCCCCCCCCCCCCAAACAATTCTAGTTTAAACTCTCCCCAGTAGCCTCAGGAAACCTCCCTGGCAGGATATTGGTCCCCCTGGGTTTCATGTGCAACCCGTCCTTTTTGTACAACTCACTCCTGCCCCAAAAGGGGTCCCAATGATCCAGAAATCTGAATCCCTGACCCCTGCTCCAATCCCTCGGCCACGCATTTATCATCCACCTCAGTCTATTCCCATACTCACTGTTGCGTGGCACAGGCAGTAATCCTGAGATTATAACCTTTGTGGCCCTGCTTTTCAATTTCCTTCCTAAGTCCCTTTGGTCTGTTTTCAGGATCTCCTCCCTTTTCCTACCGATGTCACTGGTACCAATATGTACCACGGTCTCTTCCAAACTCCCTGTGGTCTGTTTTCAGCATCTCCTCCCTTTTCCTACCGATGTCACTGGTACCAATATGTACCACGGCCTCTTCCAAACTCCCTGTAGTCTGTTTTCAGCATCTCCTCCCTTTTCCTACCGATGTCACTGGTACCAATATGTACCACGGTCTCTTCCAAACTCCCTGCCGTCTGTTTTCAGCATCTCCTCCCTTTTCCTACCGATGTCACTGGTACCAATATGTACCACGGTCTCTTCCAAACTCCCTGTAGTCTGTTTTCAGGATCTCCTCCCTTTTCCTACCGATGTTACTGGTACCAATATGTACCACGGTCTCTTCCAAACTCCCTGCCGTCTGTTTTCAGCATCTCCTCCCTTTTCCTACCGATGTCACTGGTACCAATATGTACCACGGTCTCTTCCAAACTCCCTGTAGTCTGTTTTCAGCATCTCCTCCCTTTTCCTACCGATGTCACTGGTACCAATATGTACCACGATCTCTTCCAAACTCCCTGTTGTCTGTTTTCAGCATCTCCTCCCTTTTCCTACCGATGTCACTGGTACCAATATGTACCACAATCTCTTCCAAACTCCCTGCCGTCTGTTTTCAGCATCTCCTCCCTTTTCCTACTGATGTCACTGGTACCAATATGTACCACGATCTCTTCCAAACTCCCTGCCGTCTGTTTTCAGGATCTCCTCCCTTTTCCTACCGATGTCACTGGTACCAATATGTACCACGGCCTCTTCCAAACTCCCTGTAGTCTGTTTTCAGCATCTCCTCCCTTTTCCTACCGATGTCACTGGTACCAATATGTACCACGGTCTCTTCCAAACTCCCTGTAGTCTGTTTTCAGCATCTCCTCCCTTTTCCTACCGATGTCACTGGTACCAATATGTACCACGGTCTCTTCCAAACTCCCTGCCGTCTGTTTTCAGCATCTCCTCCCTTTTCCTACCGATGTCACTGGTACCAATATGTACCACAATCTCTTCCAAACTCCCTGCCGTCTGTTTTCAGCATCTCCTCCCTTTTCCTACTGATGTCACTGGTACCAATATGTACCACGATCTCTTCCAAACTCCCTGTAGTCTGTTTTCAGCATCTCCTCCCTTTTCCTACCGATGTCACTGGTACCGATATGTACCACGACCTCTTCCAAACTCCCTGCCGTCTGTTTTCAGGATCTCCTCCCATTTCCTACTGATGTCACTGGTACCAATATGTACCACGGCCTCTTCCAAACTCCCTGTAGTCTGTTTTCAACATCTCCTCCCTTTTCCTACCAATGTCACTGGTACCAATATGTACCACGACCTCTTCCAAACTCCCTGCCGTCTGTTTTCAGGATCTCCTCCCATTTCCTACTGATGTCACTGGTACCAATATGTACCACGATCTCTTCCAAACTCCCTGTAGTCTGTTTTCAGGATCTCCTCCCTTTTCCTACCGATGTCACTGGTACCAATATGTACCACGGTCTCTTCCAAACTCCCTGTAGTCTGTTTTCAGCATCTCCTCCCTTTTCCTACCGATATCACTGGTACCGATATGTACCACGGCCTCTTCCAAACTCCCTGTAGTCTGTTTTCAGGATCTCCTCCCATTTCCTACCGATGTCACTGGTACCAATATGTACCACGATCTCTTCCAAACTCCCTGTAGTCTGTTTTCAGGATCTCCTCCCTTTTCCTACCGATGTCACTGGTACCAATATGTACCACGGCCTCTTCCAAACTCCGTGCCGTCTGTTTTCAGCATCTCCTCCCTTTTCCTACCGATGTCACTGGTACCAATATGTACCACGGCCTCTTCCAAACTCCCTGTAGTCTGTTTTCAACATCTCCTCCCTTTTCCTACCGATGTCACTGGTACCAATATGTACCACGATCTCTTCCAAACTCCCTGTAGTCTGTTTTCAGGATCTCCTCCCTTTTCCTACCGATGTCACTGGTACCAATATGTACCACGGCCTCTTCCAAACTCCCTGTAGTCTGTTTTCAGCATCTCCTCCCTTTCCCTACCGATGTCACTGGTACCAATATGTACCACGATCTCTTCCAAACTCCCTGTAGTCTGTTTTCAGGATCTCCTCCCTTTTCCTACCGATGTCACTGGTACCAATATGTACCACGATCTCTTCCAAACTCCCTGTAGTCTGTTTTCAGGATCTCCTCCCTTTTCCTACCGATGTCACTGGTACCAATATGTACCACGGCCTCTTCCAAACTCCGTGCCGTCTGTTTTCAGCATCTCCTCCCTTTTCCTACCGATGTCACTGGTACCAATATGTACCACGGCCTCTTCCAAACTCCCTGTAGTCTGTTTTCAGCATCTCCTCCCTTTTCCTACTGATGTCACTGGTACCAATATGTACCACGATCTCTTCCAAACTCCCTGTAGTCTGTTTTCAGGATCTCCTCCCTTTTCCTACCGATGTCACTGGTACCAATATGTACCACGGCCTCTTCCAAACTCCCTGTAGTCTGTTTTCAGCATCTCCTCCCTTTCCCTACCGATGTCACTGGTACCAATATGTACCACGATCTCTTCCAAACTCCCTGTAGTCTGTTTTCAGCATCTCCTCCCTTTTCCTACCGATGTCACTGGTACCAATATGTACCACGACCTCTTCCAAACTCCCTGTAGTCTGTTTTCAGCATCTCCTCCCTTTTCCTACTGATGTCACTGGTACCAATATGTACCACGACCTCTTCCAAATTCCCTGTAGTCTGTTTTCAGGATCTCCTCCCTTTTCCTATCTATGTCGTTGGTACCAATATGTATCATGGCTGTTCTCCTTCCCAGTTCAGGATATTGTGGTCATGATCAGAAACATCCTGGACCCTTGCACACAGATGTCCTGGGTACTTTGTAGACTAGTACCCAAGATGGAGGTGACTAAATTTATGACCCTCTGCTGCTACTTTTGGTCCTGAGAAGTAGACCCCATACCAGGCAGTGATGCAGCCTGTCAGGATGCTCTCCACGGTACAACTATAGAAGTTTCTGAGCATATTGGTTGACATACCAAATCTCTTCAAACTCTTAATGAAATATAGCTGCTGTCTTGCCTTCTTTATAGCTGCATCGATGTGTTGGGACCAGGTCAGATCCTCAAAGATCCTGACACGCAGGAACCTGAAACTGCTCACTCTCTCCCCTGACCGCTCTATGTGGATTGGTATGTGTTCCTTCGTCTTACCCTTCCTGAAGTCCACAATCAGCTCTTTCGTCTTACTGAAGTTGAGTGCCGGGTCGTGGCTGCGACACCACTCCACTAGTTGGCATATCTCATTCCTGTACGCCCTCTCATCACCACCTGAGATTCTACCAACGATGGTTGTATCGTCAGCAAATGTATAGATGCTATTTGAGCTATGCCTAGCCACACAGTCATGGGTATGGAGAGGGTAGAGCAGTGGGCTAAGCGCACAACCCTGAGGTGCACCCTATTTTGCAATATATTTGTCCAAATGTTTTCTTCTTCTTCTTCTTTTACGGCGGTTGGCACCCGGCTTAATGGTGCATTACCGCCACCTTCTGCTCCGGGGTGCGGATCAGATGATAGACTTACATTCTAAATCCCTTCACACGCACACGGATTCTCTCCCTCTCACTCTCTCTCTCTCTCTCGCACTCTCTCTCTCGCACTCTCTCTCTCGCACTCTCTCTCTCTCGCACTCTCTCTCTCGCACTCTCTCTCTCTCGCGCTCTCTCTCTCTCGCGCTCTCTCTCTCTCGCGCTCTCTCTCTCTCGCGCTCTCTCTCTCTCGCGCTCTCTCTCTCTCGCGCTCTCTCTCTCGCGCTCTCTCTCTCTCGCGCTCTCTCGCGCTCTCTCTCTCGCGCTCTCTCTCTCGCGCTCTCTCTCTCGCGCTCTCTCTCTCGCGCTCTCTCTCTCGCGCTCTCTCTCTCGCGCTCTCTCTCTCGCGCTCTCTCTCTCGCGCTCTCTCTCTCGCGCGCTCTCTCGCGCGCTCTCTCGCGCGCTCTCTCGCGCGCTCTCTCTCTCGCGCTCTCTCTCTCGCGCTCTCTCTCTCGCGCTCTCTCTCTCGCGCTCTCTCTCTCGCGCTCTCTCTCTCGCGCTCTCTCTCTCGCGCTCTCTCTCTCGCGCTCTCTCTCTCGCGCTCTCTCTCTCTCGCTCTCTCTCTCGCGCTCTCTCTCTCGCGCTCTCTCTCTCGCGCTCTCTCGCTCGCGCGCTCTCTCTCGCGCGCTCTCTCTCGCGCGCTCTCTCGCGCGCTCTCTCTCGCGCGCTCTCTCTCGCGCTCTCTCTCGCGCGCTCTCTCTCGCGCGCTCTCTCTCGCGCTCTCTCTCTCTCGCGCTCTCTCTCTCTCGCGCTCTCTCTCTCTCGCGCTCTCTCTCTCTCGCGCTCTCTCTCTCTCGCGCTCTCTCTCTCGCGCTCTCTCTCTCGCGCTCTCTCTCTCGCGCTCTCTCTCTCTCGCGCTCTCTCTCTCTCGCGCTCTCTCTCTCTCGCGCTCTCTCTCTCTCGCGCTCTCTCTCTCTCGCGCTCTCTCTCTCTCGCGCTCTCTCTCTCTCGCGCTCTCTCTCTCGCGCTCTCTCTCTCGCGCTCTCTCTCTCGCGCTCTCTCTCTCGCGCTCTCTCTCTCGCGCTCTCTCTCTCTCGCGCTCTCTCTCTCTCGCGCTCTCTCTCTCTCGCGCTCTCTCTCTCTCGCGCTCTCTCTCTCTCGCGCTCTCTCTCTCTCGCGCTCTCTCTCTCTCGCGCTCTCTCTCTCTCGCGCTCTCTCTCTCTCGCGCTCTCTCTGTCTCGCGCTCTCTCTGTCTCGCGCTCTCTCTGTCTCGCGCTCTCTCTGTCTCGCGCTCTCTCTGTCTCGCGCTCTCTCTGTCTCGCGCTCTCTCTGTCTCGCGCTCTCTCTGTCTCGCGCTCTCTCTGTCTCGCGCTCTCTCTGTCTCGCGCTCTCTCTGTCTCGCGCTCTCTCTGTCTCGCGCTCTCTCTGTCTCGCGCTCTCTCTCTGTCTCGCGCTCTCTCTCTGTCTCGCGCTCTCTCTCTGTCTCGCGCTCTCTCTCTGTCTCGCGCTCTCTCTCTGTCTCGCGCTCTCTCTCTGTCTCGCGCTCTCTCTCTGTCTCGCGCTCTCTCTCTGTCTCGCGCTCTCTCTCTGTCTCGCGCTCTCTCTCTGTCTCGCGCTCTCTCTCTGTCTCGCGCTCTCTCTCTGTCTCGCGCTCTCTCTCTGTCTCGCGCTCTCTCTCTGTCTCGCGCTCTCTCTGTCTCGCGCTCTCTCTGTCTCGCGCTCTCTCTGTCTCGCGCGCTCTCTGTCTCTCGCGCGCTCTCTCTCTGTCGCGCGCTCTCTCTCTCCCACTCACACACACACACTTTACCCTTCCTTCTTTGGCTATCCTAGTACCCTATTCCTGCTTATCCATCATATCCGATATAAAAAAAACCCTTGTATCCCTTAAGAAAGCTAAAACTACCCTGACCTGTGTTCTCTCACCCATGCCCACTAACCCTTTTAATGTGAATTCCTGCACCCACAATTCCCTTAGATTAATTCTCATCATCTTTCTCTGTATCCCTTACTTCCTGCAACTCAGAACTACATGTTCTTTTTTTTTTGTAATTTATTTTTTTATTGAAGTTCATCATCAAACAAACATTTCCATAAGATGTTTTTCAGACATTAGACATATATATCATATATGTCACAGATCTCCATCCATCTGTATTTATCTGTGGTATACACTTATAGAAAAGAGTGGAAAGAAAAAAACAAGCAAAAGGAAAGAACTATGTACAAGTAGGGAGTGATTTTTTTTTACAACCGATTCATTGATTTGTTAGAATAAAATCAGGCCTATGAGGCATTATGTAGTTAACCCATTTTTCCCAGTTTGAATCAAATTGTTCCAGACAGACAGACATACTTTATTGATCCCGAGGGAAATTGGGTTTCATTACAGTCGCACCAACCAAAAATAGTGTAGAAATATAGCAATATAAAACCACAAATAATTAAATAATGATAAGTAAATTATGCCAAGTGGAAATAGGTCCAGGACCAGCCTATTGACTCAGGGTGTCTGACACTCCGAGGGAGGAGCTGTAAAGTTTGATGACCACAGGCAGGAATGACTTCCTATGACGCTCAGTGTTACATCTCGGTGGAATGAGTCTCTGGCTGAATGTACTCCTGTGCCTAACCAGTACATTATGGAGTGGATGGGAGTCATTGTCCAAGATGGCATGCAACTTGGACAGCATCCTCTTTACAGACACCACCGTCAGAGAGTCCAGTTCCACCCCCACAACATCACTTATGACTAACGGATGCTGTTATCGTCTCCATTTTGTAAACGTCCATTGTAGTTTCCATCCATGTATTTAAAGTTGGGCTCTCCTGTGATAACCATTTCCCAGTAAGAGTCTTTTTACCAGCCACCAACAGTATATTTTGGGTATATACCTCAAGAATGGTTGAAAGAGAGATAAATATTTGAAGAACTACATGTTCTACTGACTCCTCTTCCTGATGTTCCTCACACAATCCTATCTGGTGTTTCCCTATCAATTTCAGTGTTTGGTTTAGTGCACAGTGCCCCGGCCCTAACCTAGTCCTCACAGTTTCCTCTCTTCAGTATCCACTGCTGACCCTAGTACCGGTAACACTCTTTTGTCTTTGATGCAAATGCCTCCCTTTCCCCTCTCTGTCGCATCGTCCAAATGATTTAAAATTATGATTTTACCCGCCTCTCCGACATCTTCTGGCATCTCTGTCCACGCTCTGCGTACCAAAGTGCATATTGTTATCAAAGCAGGTAACCCCGCCGTTCTGCAGGTAGCGATGAAACCAGTAAAGAAAAGAGAGGCAGCACGATCGTCGTCCCCCAAATCTGCCGTCTCTGCAGAAAAAAAAAACACAAATTAAAAATGGGACGGGCCCATCGACCCCCAAATCCCTCATCTCGCACAAAAAAAAACTAAACAGAACAGGGTCATCGACGCCCGGAATCCCTCCTCCTGCCCCAGAAACCAGACTGAACAGAACAGGCGCAACGACCCCTGAACCCTTCCTCGCGCACAAGAAAGACGGCACAAAATGCAGCTGGTACCTCGACCCCCGAGTCACTCCTCCTGGCCCAGAAACCAGACCGAACAGAACAGGCCCCTCGACCCCCGAGTCACTCCTCCTGCCCCCGAAACCAGACCGAACAGAACAGGCACCTCGACCCCCAAGTCACTCCTCTTGCCCCCGAAACCAGACTGAACAGAACAGGCACCTTGACCCCCGAGTCACTCCTCCTGCCCCAGAAACCAGACCGAACAGAACAGGCACCTCGACCCCCGAGTCACTCCTCCTGCCCCAGAAACCAGACCGAACAGAACAGGCACATCGACCCCCGAGTCACTCCTCCTGCCCCAGAAACCAGACCGAACAGAACAGGCACCTCAACCCCCGAGTCACTCCTCCTGCCCCTGAAACCAGACCGAACAGAACAGGCCCCTCGACCCCCGAGTCACTCCTCCTGCCCCAGAAACCAGACCGAACAGAACAGGCACCTCGACCCCCGAGTCACTCCTCCTGCCCCAGAAACCAGACAGAACAGAACAGGCCCCTCGACCCCCGAGTCACTCCTCTTGCCCCCGAAACCAGACTGAACAGAACAGGCACCTCCACCCCCCGAGTCACTCCTCCTGCCCCAGAAACCAGACCGAACAGAACAGGCCCCTTGACCCCCGAGTCACTCCTCCTGCCCCAGAAACCAGACCGAACAGAACAGGCACCTCGACCCCCGAGTCACTCCTCCTGCCCCAGAAACCAGACCGAACAGAACAGGCCCCTCGACCCCCGAGTCACTCCTCCTACCCCAGAAACCAGACTGAACAGAACAGGCACCTCGACCCCCGAGTCACTCCTCCTGCCCCAGAAACCAGACCGAACAGAACAGGCACCTCGACCCCCGAGTCACTCCTCCTGCCCCAGAAACCAGACGGAACAGAACAGGCACCTCGACCCCCGAATCACTCCTCCTGCCCCAGAAACCAGACCGAACAGAACAGGCACCTCGACCCCCGAGTCACTCCTCCTGCCCCAGAAACCAGACCGAACAGAACAGGCACCTCGACCCCCGAGTCACTCCTCCTGCCCCAGAAACCAGACTGAACAGAACAGGCCCCTGGACCCCCGAGTCACTCCTCCTGCCCCAGAAACCAGACTGAACAGAACAGGCACCTCGACCCCCGAGTCACTCCTCCTGCCTCAGAAACCAGACTGAACAGAACAGGCCACTCGACCTCCGAGTCACTCCTCCTGCCCCAGAAACCAGACCGAACAGAACAGGCACCTCGACCCCCGAGTCACTCCTCCTGCCCCAGAAACCAGACCGAACAGAACAGGCACCTCGACCCCCGAGTCACTCCTCCTGCCCCAGAAACCAGACTGAACAGAACAGGCACCTCGACCACCGAGTCACTCCTCCTGCCCCAGAAACCAGACAGAACAGAACAGGCACCTCGACCCCCGAGTCACTCCTCCTGCCCCAGAAACCAGACCGAACAGAACAGGCCCCTCGACCCCCGTGTCACTCCTCCTGCCGCAGAAACCAGACGGAACAGAACAGGCACCTCGACCCCCGAGTCACTCCTCCTGCCCCAGAAACCAGACCGAACAGAACAGGCACCTCGACCCCCGAGTCACTCCTCCTGCCCCAGAAACCAGACCGAACAGAACAGGCACCTCGACCCCCGAGTCACTCCTCCTGCCCCAGAAACCAGACCGAACAGAACAGGCACCTCGACCCCCGAGTCACTCCTCCTGCCCCAGAAACCAGACTGAACAGAACAGGCACCTTGACCCCCGAGTCACTCCTCCTGCCCCAGAAACCAGACCGAACAGAACAGGCCCCTCGACCCCCGAGTCACTCCTCCTACCCGAGAAACCAGACCGAACAGAACAGGCCCCTCGACCCCCGAGTCACACCTCCTGCCCCAGAAACCAGACCGAACAGAACAGGCACCTCGACCCCCGAGTCACTCCTCCTGCCCCAGAAACCAGACCGAACAGAACAGGCCCCTCGACCCCCGAGTCATTCCTCCTGCCCCCGAAACCAGACTGAACAGAACAGGCACCTCGACCCCCGAATCACTCCTCCTGCCCCAGAAACCAGACCGAACAGAACAGGCACCTCGACCCCCGAGTCACTCCTCCTGCCCCAGAAACCAGACCGAACAGAACAGGCACCTCGACCCCCGAGTCACTCCTCCTGCCCCAGAAACCAGACCGAACAGAACAGGCACCTCGACCCCCGAGTCACTCCTCCTGCCCCAGAAACCAGACTGAACAGAACAGGCACCTCGACCCCAGAGTCACTCCTCCTGCCCCAGAAACCAGACCGAACAGAACAGGCCCCTTGACCCCCGAGTCACTCCTCCTGCCCCAGAAACCAGACCGAACAGAACAGGCACCTCGACCCCCGAGTCACTCCTCCTGCCCCAGAAACCAGACCGAACAGAACAGGCACCTCGACCCCCGAGTCACTCCTCCTGCCCCAGAAACCAGACCGAACAGAACAGGCACCTCGACCCCCGAGTCACTCCTCCTGCCCCAGAAACCAGACCGAACAGAACAGGCACCTCGACCCCCGAGTCACTCCTCCTGCCCCAGAAACCAGACCGAACAGAACAGGCACCTCGACCCCCGAGTCACTCCTCCTCTCCCAGAAACCAGACTGAACAGAACAGGCCCCTCGACCCCCGAGTCACTCCTCCTGCCCCAGAAACCAGACTGAACAGAACAGGCACCTCGACCCCCGAGTCACTCCTCCTGCCCCAGAAACCAGACCGAACAGAACAGGCCCCTTGACCCCCGAGTCACTCCTCCTGCCCCAGAAACCCGACCGAACAGAACAGGCACCTCGACCCCCGAGTCACTCCTCCTGCCCCCGAAACCAGACCGAACAGAACAGGCACCTCGACCCCCGAGTCACTCCTCCTGCCCCAGAAACCAGACCGAACAGAACAGGCACCTCGACCCCCACGTCACTCCTCCTGCCCCAGAAACCAGACCGAACAGAACAGGCACCTCGACCCCCGAGTCACTCCTCCTGCTCCAGAAACCAGACCGAACAGAACAGGCCCCTTGACCCCCGAGTCACTCCTCCTGCCCCAGAAACCAGACCGAACAGAACAGGCACCTCGACCCCCGAGTCACTCCTCCTGCCACAGAAACCAGACCGAACAGAACAGGCCCCTCGACCCCCGAGTCACTCCTCCTGCCACAGAAACCAGACCGAACAGAACAGGCACCTCGACCCCCGAGTCACTCCTCCTGCTCCAGAAACCAGACCGAACAGAACAGGCCCCTTGACCCCCGAGTCACTCCTCCTGCCCCAGAAACCAGACCGAACAGAACAGGCACCTCGACCCCCGAGTCACTCCTCCTGCCCCAGAAACCAGACCGAACAGAACAGTCACCTCGACCCTCGAGTCACTCCTCCTGCCCCAGAAACCAGACCGAACAGAACAGGCCCCTCGACCCCCGAGTCACTCCTCCTGCCCCAGAAACAAGACCGAACAGAACAGGCCCCTCGTCCCCCGAGTCACTCCTCCTGCCCCAGAAACCAGACCGAACAGAACAGGCCCCTAAGTCCCCCGCCCGTACAAGGAAAGGCGAGAAGACTGGGCAAAAAGAATCACAAAATGTGTTGATTAAGAGACTGAGAAGAGGATTT